>NC_048306.1:27839772-27978112 GCF_013100865.1 Trachemys scripta elegans | reverse complement strand
TATATATATATATATATATATATATATCTCCTTTCCACTGGGATAATGTTGATACCCACTGCTGCTTACCAGTGGTTCAAGAGCATACAAATGAAGTTTGATACTCTGGCTAACCCTCTCTGATGTATGATGAAAACCTCACACCTGACAACTTTGGCATTGTATATAAATAGCCCCTTTACCATGAAGACCAGTTTTTGTCTCTGCACAGGAAATATCTCACTGCTGTTGGTGCTAATGATGCTGATGCAGTATTAACCTGAACTATGTCTTCCAGAGCAGGGGATTCTGATTAGGGCAATTGCCTAAGGCAAGCGTTCTCCAAAGCTTTCATAGTGTGGACTCCATGTTAATAGAGGAATTGTCTCACAGACATTTCCTCATCTATTGGCCATCAAATAACGTCCCTATGGCAACTACAGAAATTGCTTTCATGGAAAATTCTGTTTGATCATGTGACCAGTCGCCAAACTATATGGAAGTGCTTCAGGAAACACTGGAGATCTATAGCCCATAATTTGGGAACTGCTAGACTAGGGGGAACATAAGAAGGACTAATATTAGAGTAATCACCAGCCCTACCTGTGGCTCTGGCTTCTACGCTGCAATTCCCAACATTTCACACAACATGAGTACTTGTGCGTGCTGCAACAGCAGTAGCATTTTAGAGTGTCAGCTCCTCTTCTATGGCCATGTTGGGATTAGTGTGTTGTTCCCCCTCCTAGATGCTGAGATTTCCCCCCCACACTTCCATGCCCTAAATCACCTTCTTTAAGGCTGCCCAAAGTTTTTTGTAGGGCCTGAGGAAGGTTACTTTGGGCATTTGTTTTCACCATGTATAGGACAACATCTTAAACCTCCGTTTCACTGAAGGTGGTTTTATACTTTAGCAAAAACAGATTGAAGTTTCAATGTGCATTCTTTATTAACTAGGCTGTGCTGTATCTCATTGGTGTATGAGCTGAATTTTGCAAGATTGTCTAGTTACGGAAGCCTAACTTTTCTTCCCTGCCTTAATCCCATCACATGAATCTGCTCTATGGGTCTTCTCTGTCTAAAGTGTTCAGTGCCATATCCTCTATCACTTTACATACTAACATGTCTTCCTTTATGACATCCCACCACTTCTTCTTGGGTCAGCCTCTCTGTCTTTTCTCTTCAGTCATGATTGGCTGGATTCTGTTACCCACAGAGATGTCAGGACTGTGCTTTACATGACCACACCACATACACCTGCACTCCCTCATTTTTTAATTTATTGATGTAAGTTTGAGCATGTAGTTACGTAAATATAACTATGGCATAATTATTAATTCTGTATAACCGAGAATCATGTTCAAAGTCTAGAAAAATATATGCAATTATATTATCAGATGACAATTTTCTCCATGTTAGCAATTGTAATGTAATAAAGTTTTAAGTGTGTATAAATGACACTCATTAATATTATTAACTCATTAATGCTCTGATGGAAAAATCTATAGCTCCTATTCCAAACTAATTCATACACCTTTAAATACGCATTTCAAGGTTTTGATTGACACCAAAATAAAATAGCTAACTCTCAAATTATGAAAAGCAATTTAAATGTTGTAAGAAGTAAATGTATTTGCAAGTCAATGCAAGGAGCATTTATATCTAAAATTAGTGAAGTATATACACTTTAAAAAAGTCTTTAGAACATGATATTTTACCAAGGCTCACAAGGAAGCAGAAGATGCATATAAATGCAGCCTCTTCCTCTGAGTATCTGGAGCACGTGCATTAGGTGCAGCCAACCAAGCAAACCAGAGGAAAAAATTTCAGCTGTGTGCATTCCATCATGTAATCAATCCCAGAGTGAAATGTGAAATTCAAAATGTAGCACAAAAAATGGACTCAGAATCTTAACTGATATCCACATAGAGCAAAAAATATTCAGTCTGATCCTGGGCCGCAGGCACATGGTGCAGCTCAGGAGGATATGGGGTGCAGTGGTGAGGTTGAGCCACATTTATGCCACCCTGCTACTGGGGCCATTCAGCTGCTGGGCAATCCCCTGCCATAAATTACATCACCCTTGGGGCTGGTCTACATTATGCCATCTTCAATGGGTCATTCTGTCAACGGAGGAGCTCTAATCATGCTCCCTGCACTGGGGAGGGGATTACAATCCTGAAGGTTGCCAGCTTAGGTCTCACTCGCTTGCCCACTGGAACACCACCTCCAGTGCGGTCAGACGTGTGTGTGCCGATGGCCATGAAAACTGATGTGCCTTTGTCACATCAGCCCATGAGCCATTGGCTTGGGGGGCCCTTACCTTATATATAAAGCCACTATTCTGTTCCTGCACCAATCAAGAATTCCACTATGAAGGGCAGAAGCCTCTGCTGGGTGGGTTTGTAGTTGCTTTGTGCTATAGGATTTGTGCGAAAGGCCACTGTACAGCTGAGACGCTGGGCCATTGTGGGACCAGTTTCTCTGTCTCAATTTTCTATTGACTCATTGCATGTTCACCAAGGAACCTGAAAGCATACACACACACACACACACAAAATTACAGCTAGAACTGGGTGAATAATAGGAAAAATAATTGAATAATTTACTTGAGAAAATATTGCTATATTCATAGTACAAATGCATTTCTAAATATATCCCACTTAGCTATATAGCTGTGTGAATAATAAAGAAATGTATTGTCAAATAATGTACTCAAAATATTGCAAAATATGTTGAAGAAATTATTAGATGACTCTTATTCAACACCTTTAAATACAGAGGGACCATTCAGATTTCAGTAACTCCAAGTCTACACTGGTGTAACTTTATTGACTCCATCAGAGTTGCTCCTGATTTTTACAAGTGTGACTAAGAGCCGAATCAGTCTCAATGTATCCGACTTTTACTTCTACAGCATTATACAGTCAGAATTACAATATTTTGTGTCATGTAGGCTAGTGAATTGAAGGGCATATATACATGTGCTTGTTGGTCGTAAGATGTGACACCACTCTGCTACTGAAATGTACAGGCTAGGTGATAAGCCATATCCAAAATGTACCTTCCATTTCACTGACATGCATGTCTCATGTCACAAAATGCTGTAATCCATCTCACGTTTGGGATACTCATTTTCTGTTCCGTTGTATTTATTTAGTCATAGTGGTGTAAAGAACTAAACCTCACCCATTTGGGATATTCCAGAACTCTATTTTTTTTAAGAAAGTCATATATATATATATACACACACACACCTGTTCATCTAAATATGTCAACTAAATCTATATTTCTCATTATATTCAAGCAGAGAGATGATTTATACCTTACGAAATTTCAGATTGCTCATCAGAAGGTAATGGGACAGATCTTTACCAGGTGTACATTGGCATAGTGCCATTGACAGAGCTATGCTGATCAACCTGTGGAACTCCTTGCCTAAGGAGGTTTTGAAGGCTAGGACTACAACTGGGTTTAAAAGAGAACTAGATAAATTCATGGAGGTTAAGTCCATTAATGGCTATTAGCCAGGATGGGTAAGGAATGGTGTCCTAGCCTCTGTTTGTCAGAGGGTGGAGATGGATGGCAGGAGCAAGATCACTTGATCATTGCCTGTTAGGTTCACTTAGGGGCACCTGGCATTGATCACTGTCGGTAGACAGGATAGTGGGCTGGATGGACCTTTGGTCTGACTCAGTATGGCCGTTCTTATGTTCTACACCAGCTGACAATCTGACCCCCAAAGTGTCAGTATTCCATTTAAATAATACAAACAACATTTGAACTAGATTATATTGGTAAAATGAAATACTACATATTGGTTTATTGTAATCCATATCTTTAAGAGCCCAGTGTTCTCTAGGGAGTGTAACAGATCCTGATTGCAACTTGAGTGTCTAATTAAGCGGATAGATGTGTAAAATCATACATAGCCTGATGGCTCTAAAATAACCAAATGGATTTGTATTCATACATAAGTGCAAGTTATTCTGTCTAAGATAATCAATAATGTAAAATCAGAGTTTTCTGTGGAAGGCCAACAGTTTTAAACATATTATATTATTATTTGATGAGCACCATCAGTGTACTGGGAGTTCTATTGTACATGCCCATAGTGGAAGATGGGGGGTTACAATCTAAAATGGATAAATAGCACAATTCAGACTAGAGCTGAGTGAATAATTATCAAAGAATAATTTATCTTTTGAATTCAGCCTCTTCCTGTTTTGTTGTACAAAGATACTCAATAAGCTTTTTGTGTAAAACTTTTTTACTCTGTAGTCATTATTTGAGGTGTGTTGGATAGTTACAATTGGTTGATTAAGTGGTGTGCGGTCTCCATGAGAACTTGGAGTATGTTTCTGTGGCTGGTCTCTGTGCAATTGGGGGCCTGCTGTCACCTGGCACTTTGCTGATTGGACTTGATGGGTCAAGATCACCAATGATATGCACCCTGTGCAATCCCCCTTAAGTTAAGTGGCGTGTACATCAATGCAGAAACTGGACCCATATTTCATCTTCATGGGCTATTTGAATGTTTTTCTTGTTTTTCTTGGTCTCTTTTTCATTAGCAATGAATGTTTGTGGCATTGTGAAAAGCCAGGTAACATCTCTAGCTGCTTCCCATGTCAACAAAAGGTTTTAAAGGTCATTTCATGGGTACATCCTGCTTTTCCGAACATCAGTCTCTTCTGTGTTTAATAGTAAGCACGATCTGTCCATTCACACTGCTTTCCCCTCATCTTAGAATTACTGGCCATGTGTCTTATCACACTGACAGATCTGTGCCACTAAATACCAATTTTCTAATAGTTAAATGGAAGAGTCATGTGTTACGTAAGGTTTATTGCATAAATTAGCTAAAATATCAGCTTCATGTGGGACATCTTTCTAACACTGCCCCTTATTGTTTTAGCTGTTTTACAGTTGAATGTTTCATGTTTTATGTAAGCTATGAGTACAGGTAAAGATTAAGAAAGAAAGCTTCAGGTTCATGACATACCATGATTAGACCAACTACAGTAACTGATTTACAGATATGGGTATCCCCTGGGGCAGTCTTTCAACCAAATTACCAACATACCTTGCCTTTTGTTTATTTATCTTACTACTTAATACTTCTTACAGCTCCTTTGATATGGCTGAATTTATCCCATAAAACACCCTCTGCACTAACCAATGTTCCATTGCATTGATAAAATTGCAGGAAGGATTAATTAAATGAAAAGAACTTAAGAAGAATTTTCTACTTTTGATTACTTGTGACCCAGATATTTAGTATTTATCTTGTGCTGAGTCCTTACATGTGACAGGAAAGATTTTTACCTTGACATGCAGGGAGTTCAGATGGTTTAGAAGGTAACAATATTTCTTATTCACACAAAATCCAGTTCATTTATCATCAATATCCACAGGAAATAATAATCTCTTTATACATCACATTTCTCTGAGCTCCACAAGATTCTTGTTATGGTTTCTTTCCAGCTGCTTTTCTCATCCTCGTGAAAGAATTGTATGTGAAGTGTTGCTGCTTACCCACCAGTAATTCTAACAATTATTGACTGAAACCTACTGATAATTCCAACTCTGACAGTTTTTGATAAGGATTTTATATAGTTCTGATGCTCTAAAATATTGTTTCATCCATGAAGGTCTTGAACTTTAAGTTGGGGGACTCCAACACAACCATATTTTCCAGATCCTTGAATAGAAAGAGGTTAATTATGTGGAACATTGAGTCTTTGTATTTATACAACTGCAGTATAAGGCAGAGAACCAGTTCAACACCCTTGCTTTCTCTCACTCTGGAGCAATGTTATACTGTTATATTCGTATAAGTGATGCCTGTCAATCAAGCTGCTGTTCAGAAGGCAAGCAATTTGGGAAAGAAATATATCTGGCACTTCATGGCTTTCCCCATTTTATCAAAAAGCTTTTTGGAGAAGTATTAATGCAATATGTTAAAGCAATTAAAGTACAAATGGGCCAAAATCTGAGCAGAAATTTCTAAAATAATGGTAATTGTTAGTCTGTCTTTCATTACAGATTTTAGACTAGAGTCTGCCTCAATAAGTTACTTAATTCTAGCTTCCATGTTTTGTAAGAAACACTGTTCATCTGACTTCAAATACTGTTTCCTGATATTTGTTGTAAGTCTCTCCATGAGCCCAGTATACAACGTCAGGAAAGCTGAATTTTACCATCTATGAAAGTAGTAAGGCCCTGACCCTGCTAATGATCAAACTGGAGGCAGAGTCTGCACATGGGTGCTGCAATTCTCCCGCTCACGTGAAGTTTCCAGGTTGGGGCTGAAATCTTGAAAGACTTACAGGCAGTCATGTGACTTCATGATGAAATGAAATTATTGCTATTATACACTTATCATATGAGAGAGAATAAGAAAAACCTCTGAAGAACAAGTCAGCAACACATTTAATTTTGGTTTTAGTGCAATGCAGAAAAGAAGGATAAGTGACGAGGGGAAAGGAATCCCTGGCTCTGCTTCCAGGGCAGCAAGAACTATAGTCATTTTAGCACAACAGAGCAGACAATAATTATATCAAAGAGTTGTGAAGTGTGATACTATAGATCAGAGATTCTCCAAATCACTAGCGACCCATGGGGATCTGGAAGGTCACATGATACTGGCTCCTCCTTGCTTCCAACTGTAGAATTACATTAAAAGCGGCTAAAATAGATTAATTAATATCTTAATACTGGATTTGCATGTGAGCAATTGTTGTAATTGGCACAGGGACGTCATGCTAACAGGTATTGGTTGAGAGGTGGTCCTTGAGGTCCATGCTATAGAAAAGGTGAGGTCCACACTAGTATCTTTAAACCCCTGATATAGAGGGTCCATGCTTTAAACTCCAATTCAAAATAAGAGGAATACCATTGCCATTCTAAACCTGGGAATTCTTGTCATTTTTGTCAGGGTGTCCAGTGATTCATTTTGGTTACATATTTGGCTTTGACTTTAATTTTCCTCTTGTCAGCCTTTGTAAATCAATGCGACCTAATGGGTGCTCAGCACTTTTGAAAATCTGGTGCCTAAAGATGTCACATAATTATGGCCTAAATATGGATTTAGGATCCTGAATTTAGATTCCCATTATGGAAATTTTGCCCTGAAGCTATAGCAAATTCCTTGAAGACCCTAGGGAAAAATCAACATTGAGTGCTATCCTTATTTTGGAGCACTGCTATTAGCAGGTACTTTTTCCAACCAGAGAAATTATGATTTAATCAAAACAAGATGTTGTTTTATGAGATAGGGAATGAGATATACTCTGATACTGTAAAAAATGTTACAGATAATTTAAGAACTTAAAAACAAAACAAAAACCAGTATTTTGAACTCCAGAGATCATCAATAAATGTCAGACACCAATAAATGTTAAAGCAGAGCCAGCAATGTAGATGATTCAGTGGAAAAAATTGAATTGTGTTGAATGGGAGCAGGACAGGGACCCAATTACATAAAGCTTAAGGATCATTCTCAAACATGATTTTAGCATGCCAGCAGAGAAATAAGAACAAAAAGATCAAGAGACTGTGTGGAAATTGTTTGAAAGTAGCAGGATCAAATCTTAGTTTGCCTTGGGACAAAAATTATGACATGGTCCTGCCCTTTTGAAGTCAATGAAACATTATGCCATTGATCGATGTTGGAGTAAGATTGGCCCTAATACAAGAATCAGAATCAAACTGTTTCAAAATACCTTACAGTACTTAGAAGAAATGAAGATTGCAAGAAAAGATGGAGAAAGAGACAGGCAAAGAGAGATTAACAAAAGAGCGGTGTTTTCCTGCTGATTGGTAGAACATGTAAAGTGTGATGAGCTGAAGAATGTCAGATTTTAAAGAAAAATTGGTGACACTAAAGATGAAGGACAAGCCCTGGAGGATTCACAGAAGGGATTGTTTAAAGCAACAAACACTGGGCCTGCAACTGGGGCACGTTGGAGTGAACAGCAAAGCCACCACAGCAAGGCAGCAGAGGCCTGTGACAAAACAATGTCACAAAGAGTAAAGGATGCTTGGACACCTGTTATGACAGCAGTGACTAAACACACACTGACCAGATCAGGATGGATAATTAGAAAATATGCCTTTTTAACCATGTATATGTGAACTCAGCAGGGACATGAAATGGTTTTGTTTTGTTTTACTGACAATGTGTTCTTGGCATCATGTCTTTGCCTGTGGATTCAAAGCAATTACTTATGTAACACTGGCTATATTAAATGGCAAGGAGGAGAGGGAAGAGAGAAATGCATGTATCTCAATTTCTGGTTAAGAAGCACAATTAAGTTATGTTTTTGATGATCCATTTATTGATTTCCATTTCTAATACACAGTTAGCAGAAATGTCTATCCTAAACGCTGGATGCCCGTTATAAGTTCAAAGTGCACAATTATCAGTGAATCAAGTTAAGCAACTTATATCTATGTCCAGCTGCAGTTTCAGTGCCAATACTTTTACTTTGCTATCTCACCCAATTTGTACCCTGTCCCATTCTCCAAGTTAAAGGATCATATTTGGGATCTCCAGCTAGGGTGACCAGATGTCCCGATTTTATAGGGACAGTCACAATTTTTAGGTCTTTTTCTTATATAGGCTCCTATTACCCCCCACCCCCGTCCCGATTTTTCACACTTGCTGTCTGGTCACCCTAGCTCCAGCTCACGTGCCTTTTGCTGACCGCAAGTGCAGTTGTATGGCACAAGGAGAAAGGCAGTCTTTTAGGTAACCCAGACCCATACTATGTATGGTATTAAAGGTCAGTATCAACACCTTGTATTCACTTAGCAACCTATAGGTGACCAGTGTGGAAGAATCTGCTTCCAATGTAATGCTCTGCTTAATAAGCAGGCCACCACATTCTGGGTTAGCTTCAGTTTCTGAACAGTCTCCAGCAGAACGTATTGCAGTAGTCTGACACCAAGGTGAGAAAGGCATAGGTAAGTGTAGCATAATTCACATCCGAAACCAGAGATTTATGCCACACACCTTAATGAGTGCAGATGGAGAAATGCACTCTTCAGTACAACTACTCTCTGGGCATCCAGGAGTAGCCATGGGTTTAATACAACCCCTTTGGATATGAACCGGATTGACAAACAATGGTATGATATGCAAGAAAAACCCTTTGCTGCTGTATTTTGAAAGAAAAGCTGCGTGGAGGAATTTTGCATGCTAAGGCAGCATTTGCTGGGTTGAGAGTACCCGGTGGGGGCAGCCAAGCAGCACAAAATATATTTAGAGGGAGCTGAAGATGAGCCTCAGTAGCAGCATATTGTGCTTGCAGATCATCATGTACAAGGAATAAATTACAGTTGAGTTTGTCAACTAATTTGGTGGAAGTATGAATTCTTTATCTATTAATCAATGTAGAGAGGCATTGAAGCAGCTATAAACCATTCATCTCACTTTAGTTTCTTGTTTCAATTTAATTAGAGATGGCCTGAATTGATTGGAAAAATGTGAGGTATCTCTGAATTATGGAGGTGTCAAATGGAGGCTCATTGGCTTTACGAGATCCTAGGAATAGCAGGTCAAGTAGACTAGACTCTTTTCCAAAACTAATACCCATAAAAACCTCCAAGGCCATAGAGATTGTTAAGACAGCAACTTTCTAATGTCTTTTAAAAGTGTCAATTTGCTGTGGAATGTAGAATGCATAAATATGGCCCTCTTCTAATGCTCCATTCTTGTGGCAAGCAGGCCCATGTTATGTGGGTTAAATTGGTATGGATGTACGGTAAGTATTATACACCAAACCCTCCTCCTAAAGTAACTTCTCAGAGCTAGTTCTTCAAAGCAAGGATGACAGTTGTGACCTCCAAACAAGTACAAAAGACCCTCACATCTCTAGAAGCTTCTGATTTGATTTCTTGTTTGAGGGTGAGCAAAGGTTTCAGGTAGGGAGAGACAAAAGATCCAGCATTTGTGTTTGGCTTGACAATTATCCCAAACTTCAGATGCTTAGCAAAACTGTTTGAACCTCTATGTACTGAGTAGGAAGGCTGAAAATCGAGTACTTTTTTGGTGGGAGTACTGCGTGGACAGCTTTTCTTGTGGCATTTTACCAGCTCTGATTCCATTCCCATCCTGGATGCAAGTGAGGAAAATATGTTTCCAGACATTTCAGAAACTTATAAGAGGGTTGATTTGATTTTAGTTTGCATCTAAAAATGAGGAGGTGATTTGGGATTGGAGTTGAAGGTATGTGTTGAACAGGACAAGATTTGAACCCCTCAGTCACACTGAAGTCCACCAATGTATGTAAAGTGTTCTGACTCTGGTCCTTAATCTGAACTGGTTCACTCCTCTGTCTCTACATCTTCTTTTCTCTTTAATCAATTTCTCCGCCTCTAATTAGTGGGTATTTGAGCAAGGGTTGGAGGACAATTAATGTCTTTGGAAACTGAATTTCCTCACTTTTTAGCATTATCTTAACTCTCTGTCCACTGAAGTAAATGGTGCATCTATCATTGACTTCAGCAGGAGCAGCGTTAGGCCAATGCCAAGCATTTTTAAGATCTCATGCTAAACTCTTTCATTTTTATTTCTATTAAGCAGAATTTTTCAGGGGGTATAAATATGGGTATAACATTTGTACACAGATACCATACATCATATTCTGTGACTTATACAAAGCCTCAATGGGTCACTTTGTTCACTTCTTATTTTTAATGGGAGAATTATTAATATTTTAAAGAATAAAAATGATAAATATTAGCTGCTTTCCTTGCTGCAGCTAGGTGTCCTTCCAATAAGTCATCAAGAGTGCATGAGAGATCATATACTGAAACTGGTATACAGTGCCACCAGCATATTATGGATAAATGTGGTTCTCTTATGCATTCCATCAAGATGATTATTTAATTGCAAATACCCCATTTTTTAGCTGCACATACAGATTTCAAGTCTGTGCATTTATAGATTTTGACACTGTGTTGATATATCCTACTTTTCAGATGTCTGGCTCTGAGATTTGTGAAATTATTTAAAAAAGAAAAAAGAGCAAGAGTTTTGGTGGTGTCTATTCTAGCTCTCAGTGGACAGGTGCCAAAACCATGGTCCCATTTGGTACCACGTGGCAGCGTCTGTAGAAAGGCTTGGATTTGAGATGCAAAGAAACAAAACAACCCTTTCATCTCAAAAGCTGTTCTGTCCATGGCCATGCTGAAGCATATAGGTGAGGCCATGTGGGGAAACTTGCATTGCTACTGCTTTTGCTGTTCCTGCTCTGTAGATGAGTAGAGGACTTTCAGTTTCAGGATAATCAGTCTGGCATCCTTCACCAGCATTAACACTTGCTGCAAAGCTCATCTTTCCATACAGACTTTCAGAATAGTGGTGGATCGATGGAGGAAGGCCCCAGTGGGTTTGTGGTGAGGTCGCTGGGATAAGACAAGTTGGTTTTGATAGTTTGTTGAGGCCAGTAATTCATAATATGGTATTTTAAAATGCAGTTTTAAAATGTTTTACTAGGTGTTTGTACAATGCAAAGTGCTTAGAACTCAGGGCAGGCACTGTAACAGTCAAAATAAATTCACATACAACTTTGAGACCGGCATTATATTTTATCATCTAGATAATGATGGCACTTGTGTGGGCATCATGCGGGTATATGGGTGGGAAGAGCCCAGCAATGAGAGCCCAGACCCATGTTTATGCAGCCGTGCAAGGGCCTCCCGCAATAGCAGTTTCTCTTTTTTGTGGGGAGCACAGGCACACATCGCTCCTGCTTCTTCACACTGCCAGGCAAATTGTGCCAAAGCGATTGTGTGGCAGTAGGACGCTGGGCCTCTATACTAGCCTGCAGAGAGGGCCAGTGCACTGTGGGGAGATGTGTCAGTCTGATGGATGGTGCAGTGTAAACAGCCTCAGGAGAGAATGCACTTGCCTGCGGTACAATCTCTCCTAGTGCCCTCTTGGGATGTCATAGCTCCATGCTGCTTTCTATGCAGGGCTGTGGAATAAATGCCATGATCTAGCCCAATGTAAGATAAAAACTACTGAGATATCTGACATCACAAAGAAGGTGTCTTAGTCACCTTTGCCACCTTTGTCCAGGTTGGTCTCATCCGGCCGTCCCTCCACAAACACAAATCGACGCCACACCATTCCGTTTTGTTGTGAGCACGTTCTTTCCATTTCTGGCCAAAGAGTTTTGGCATGCTTTCGGTCTACCCAGCAGTCACTTGTGGTCTCTCGGGATCGTGTCACTGATGCAGGTTGCCCACCTATTGTCTTGCCTATGGACTACATGACCCACGCATCTTCGCTTTGCATCATACATCGCCTGCACTATATCGGTCACCTCTGTACACCCTCTGATCTCCTCATTTGGTATATGATCATGGAGTATTCTTTTACACAAAATCCTACCTCCCTACCTGAGTGTTGGTATGGGGATGAACGGGGTTTGACAGCAAAGTACAGCAGAGAATATGCTCTGGCAGGTCTTACCAAGCCGAGAAGGTATTGAGCTAGTGTCTAGGGTAGTGAGGAGTCTGAACGTACCTCTATTACTCTAGGTCAACCCAGACAAAGTGGAGGGGGTACTGCAGCTACAGGGCACAAGGGACGGCACCCCAAATGCACTGTTGCAAAATTCTTCTGCCAAACAAAATAGAATAAATCAGGAAACTGAGCACAGAATCATGTGTCAGCATGACCAATGCTCACAACCCGGGGTAGCACAGGACAAAAAACAGAAAATGGCTAAAAGAACAGCCCAACTATTTGTTGCAAGTCACAATACAAGAACACTGTCATCTGATCCATACATCGATACTTATATTGAAGTCATAAAATCGATAAAAGCAAACATCATCGGGATATGAGAAAGAAGAACAAAAGACCTCATTACACAATAGAAAAGCAGAGAGCAAGTATTCCTAGGAAGATCATTTAACAATAGTAGCAATTAAAAAAAAATTCTAACCAATTCTGCCGGATATAGGCTGTGACTAGGAAATATGATGGCAAATTGTGTAGGCCAGATCAGATTTTCTTTTGGCTAATTCTTTGCTCCTATTGTCACACAAGATGTCATTAGAAGTTGCATCATTCAGGCCTTTTTAATGTATTCCTATCACTTGCATGATGCATTTTAGTAGAAATATTTTCATTGCAGCAAATACCATAAACAGTTTCCACACTACAGTATGTTATACTGCCACCAGAATTGGTTCTTCCGATGCTTCATTTCTTTTATGCTGAGAATTCAGGACCAATTCAGCTTGGTTTTATGCATCATTAGAGATTTACAATTACTTTGCTATAGTTTCTTTCTGCAAGCCTATCTCTCATGGTTAATGCTATGGATGTCCTGTTGTGTAGAGGCTGGTGTTAGCTACCTTATAGCAATAAAGTGTTTGCGAAGGATTTAGAATTATGAGTGGCAAAATTCCCCATGCAGTGACTGTAATACTGTTATCCCTTGCTGAGCTCGGGTTGAAATATTTCTTCATCTGTTCAAATTAGGAAAAAATGCTGCTTCTTTAAGAGGTTTCAAGGCATTTCCATATCATTTTTGTTGAATTAATGCAAGCGGAGATGAGAAAATTATGAAAAATTCCATTTGGGTGTCATTATATTTAAAATACAATGATGTTATATTAGAATATGATAAACAGGAAGGCTGCATCACTTTTTGACCTGACCGACTTTAAAGCAGGTAATGATTTAGGACCTAATATTTTTTGAATTTTTACTTATGTTGCTAAGTTGCATTGATTTCATAGTGTCTGGCATGTGTATAATAAGTGGTGGATCCTGTACATACTATAATTCACACAACTCATGATCTATGTCAGTACTATACTGCATGGAAACAAACATGTATTAGAGAGAGGAATATGGGATTGATGTATGGCCCATTTAAAATCAATGGAAATACTTCAATTATCTTCAGTAGTTCTTATATCAGGCCCTAAATGAGCAAACTACAATTACAGAGTTTTCTGTTTACATACCTGTGTTACACATTAACTTAGTACCCTTTTGTATTCTTATTTAGATTAAGATGTTGCCAGGAGCATCAACAGCAGTGTTTCCCAAGGCTTCAGTGCAAGGATTATGTAGTCGATCCACACATGGCTTGAATCTTAGAAAAAATGGACATAGCTATCAGGGAACCTTTGACAGGACAGGCACACTATCTAGGATATTCTATCAGAGATTCTTCTTCAATCTAATGAATGTACTCAGGTCATCATTATGGGCCACCAGACCTGGATGAAATTTGTAAAACTTTTGAGGAAAATGTACACACCTCAGCCCTATGCAAGTCTTAAATAGACTGTGTCATAAAAAAAACCTGTTGATCTTGAATGACGCTAGAAAAAAGACATACTGAAAGTATTGGAGGGCAGTGTTTTGGAAGAGTGTGGAAGGTAGTATGGAGTTTTTAAAGCCATGGTTATAATGCAGTAATCTTTCTTCTTTTACACAGAACAACTTGGATCCCAGTGAGAATGAACAGACCTGATTTACAAGATTCTGATACTTGCTGCTCATGTAAGTGTGTCAAAGGGACACTCTTATCTGTTCTTTTTGAGTATCCTTTAATTAAACCATTTTGGAACAAGGCTGAAAAAAAGACATCATGCTATCTGATTAAGTAACTTCATCAATTATTGCTGTGTCTACACTTGATGGAACATATTTATACAACATATACCTTATATGAACATAATGTACAAGTATATTTCATAGAATATACACAAATATACATGGCACAATCCCACTGAGTTCACTGCTTGGATGGTTTGCAGGGTCTGGTTCTTAATGAAATAAATGCTATTTCCTTCCTGCACTTTTATTTCTAGTTTTGCATAGTCATTGCATTTGCATCCTTACACGATTATATAATTTATGACCTGCTTTTTTTGTTTGCTTGTTTTTTTCCTCACTGTGTTAAAATGCTCACTGACTATTTGGGTTCCTTTGTGTAGAGGCACAGAATCAGCCAACAGAGAAAATGTGCCTGTTCATCTATAAACTACCCATCAGTGAGTAGATACAGGCATTACATATTAGGAAAACATAGAAAATGTTCAGATAAGATTATAGTGGAAAGTCTTTTATAAACAGTGTTTTCAGCAAAGCGTGTCTCCAAAAGGCATCAGTTCCCAAGAAGATGTTAATGTCTTTAAAAAGGCAATTCCAGGGTTGTTACAACACCCTTGGATTTACCACTTCTGAGGAGGATGGTTTTTCTGTAAGCATTATAGTAACCAGAGACTATGATTTCACCATCATTTCCAAGTCTGCTTTGTTCATTGCCTAGCAGGCAGCCCTGTTTTGGTAATACACCAGTTGCCCTAATACTATGAAAAACATTGTTCATATGATAACCTTTGACTTCCCAAAACTGAGACCTGAAATAAAAAGGTGCAACTCCCATGAAAGTTTCTGGGGCAAATTCACCCCCACAGCTTCAGAGGTGGGGATCATTGTGTGGATCTTCTGGGGGGAAGAGCTGGAGCCCCTTTAAGTGAAGCTTACTTCACTTCCCTCTTGAGAGCCCGCATCTCATAGTTTGGGGGATGGTAGTTGGCAGAAGTTCTGATGAAACCCACTGAGTTCTGTGCACCAGTGGGGAGGACATATAGACCTTATTCTAAGTTCTATGTGCCATTACACACTGGACCAGCAGCTCTCATCCATGCAATTAGGGTAGTTGGATCCATTGCAGGAATAGTGCTAGTTGCCTTTTGGGGACTGGGAAGGAATTTTTCCCTCCCTGTAAGGTGGGTTTTTTTGCCTGACCCACAGCAGCACAGAGACATGGGGGTTCAACAGGAGGATTACATCCAAGTTGTCTCAACTTGGCAGTGCAGGTACAGTACAGATGCAATACAGTGCAGGCAGTTGTTCAATAGTGGCCTCTTCCCTGATAAACCAGATTAGGAAGTGAATTTAGGGAAAGCTGGGGAAAGAGGTTGGGGGTTTTTAATGTCTCCAGCCCTTTAATCATCACACTATGGTTGGTGGGGTCCCAACAATATTCTGGCCACAGGGGTGGGAGGGGAAGGGGGCTGATGGCAGCCATCCATCAGGCAGAGTGTATTATTGAATGAAGAAAGAGTGACCCGTATCATACAAGTTATTGCTGGATAGTTCACAGTAGAGTTAAATTAATAAGATTGTGGCCAGTTAAACCACATCCCTTGTGTCGTCTTTCTTCCTGCACGTCCAGGACAATTCAGCAGTGGGATAAATAGTGCCATAAGTGACGGTTAGTGTATCCGTTTGCCCCATCTTGTTTTGACCAGCCTTCCATCAAATATAATGCATCAGTGATCACAGGAGTGCATTTTGAGAGCACTTTATTTTGCTGGTTGAAGTGAAAGCAGCTTACAATTGACTATTATGTTAAATACTCTTTGTTCTAGCAACAGAGAATTATGAGGCACTATAAAGTGCACCTCCCGTTGCACTTTTGGCTACTGTGGGAGATGGGATGCTGAATAGGTGGACCTCTGGTCTGATCCAGTATGGCAGTTGCTATGTATCAGTCCTCTACAAGTCAATACACAATATGAATTAATACAACATAATGTTCAAGTGTACAAAGATACGAAAATACCCGTTATAACATGGTAATGTGACTTCTAGAACAATAAAAAAAATCAGAACTCGAGACTGCCTGGCTTTAATGGAGCAGTTCCAGGAAGGCAGGGTCCTGAGTGTTTTCAACATCCCGTAATTCAAGAGAAAAATTATAATTACAATTACAATTTCAGCCATTTCTGGCCTTGAGAAACCTATGCTAATATTTATTATTATGTGATTGACCTATGATTTCTCCATCATTTACATTAGCAACCTAGGATATTCATAGTAACATCCTTTAAATCATGTAAGCAGAAGTCAACAGTGCACAGTGAAATCACATACTGCAGTTTATTTATTTAGCTAGTACAATCTATCTTGAGAAGACAACCTTATGAAATGCATCATCTCATTTCCATAGGGTCTCTAGGGGACATCAGGCACATACGATCATATAATACATTTTCTATAATCTCACAAAATGAGTCAATTCAATCATAGGTACAAACAACAAAATAAAGTCAGTCTTTCAATACCAACATTGACGGATATCATTTGTAAATGCCAGGAAAACACTGACACGGATCTTTTACAACATGTATCACCTCTATACATTTTTGGAAGGAATTCTGAGAAAAAAACGGGGAATAAGAGTAATTTAATTTGATTTAACCTCTTTCCTAATCTTGGAACTTCAATTTTAAATAAATCGATGACATCAATTTCTACAGTTTTATAGGAATTTAAGATAGAAATCTTTGATCTCTTTAGTGGGCATTTCTTGAATGATATGAAAATACTAGGTGAAAAATCTTTTAATTGCATGGCCATTTAAGTGTGTGCTGCTCATGAATATCCAACGGTAGAATCTGGCCCTCTGTTGCCGTCTTTCAAACATGTCTCTTGCAAATGGCTGAGTGATACTGAATTAATAGTTCGCTTTTATTCTTCTGTAAATATGCTCTTCCAATAATCTTTATAAATAGATAAGTACTTCCTGAAAGTCTGGGATGTCCTTTCCATGGAACACATTTCAGGGAAAGTGCATATACATGGAGTGTGGTGCAGACAGATGGTTGTTTTTGAAAATCAGAGTGTTACCTATCCCCACTGGCAATAATTAACAGTAATATTTCTAGTAGTAGACTTGTTTCATCCAGCACCACTACATTTAGTCTGACATAACTGGTCCCACCTGCTGTAAATACTATAATTTTTATTAGCTCTAAAAACACTAATAAAAAAATCAAGAGAAACAAAAGCTCTTTTAGTCAGGAGAGGGAGGATAAAAGAGTGGGTCTTTGTTGCTTAGTGTAAATATTTTTTCACAGATTAGCATCCAGGCGAACTGACAGTGGGAGCATATAGAAGTGAAGGTGGTCAGGGAAGGTGGCACTTGAATATGCAGGTGAGGTTGCAAGATGAATCTGGGGCTTGTCACATAACTTTAAAGATAGCAAATTGACTTGGATTTAACTTCTAGGTGAAGGTGGAAATGGAAAATGTTCCACATATCACGTTGTTATTATTTGTGGGAAAATTTCAGTCTTCCGTTTGGATTAATAGCACACCTCCTATTTGTGACACCCTCCCTCCTCCCCGTCCCAACCCAACCCAGTTTTTCCCACTGGAGGGCTCACCAGTGTATCTGTTAGACTCCCCTGTGAAAATTTGTCTAACCTGTAAATAAGGACCCATAAATGTGACTATAGCGGTGATTCTCTTTTGTGATTATTCTTTTTGGGTTAGGTTTAAAATGTGCATGCTCAGTTTTTGTAAACCCCATAAGGTTAACTTTCCTGAGGGGCATGGATATTAAACTGGACCACCTCCCTTAAGTCAACCTATAGTAAGTGCATAGCTAAGTCCTTCTGATTATTTAGTTTGATTTATAAAATACAATTTAAAAATGCCCACCCCTGGTTATGGGTACCCTGCCATTACTTAGAATTACAGAACTAATGCAAATCCAAGCAGTTTTACCTGTAATTTAAAAACCAGCAGTCTTCAAACAAAACCCAATACCCCACATTGCCTTCAATCATTCCCCTCCCTTAGGAACCCTCATCCTTCTCAAAAGCCAGGGAAATCAGGTGGGCCTTTTAGCTGGCCATGAAAGTCAACATGTTTGGGCTGTCTCAGACCATTATGGACAAAGGGTGGGGAAGTGGGTTCCAAAGTTTGAGGGACCACCACAAAGAATGCCCTGCCATCAGCCTCCTCCCCGTTAACCCGGCACAAAGCACTGAACATGAGATCTCTTTCTTAGATGTTAATCAAGGTAAACTAGTGAGGGCAGTACAGGACCATCTTTCTGAGCAGTGGAGCAAGATTATAATAATGAACAATTTATATAGTGCTGCCAAATACCCACAGTACGCTACCTCAGGAAAAATTCTCATTGACCTGAATGATAGCTTTTCCTGAGAAGGCACTACTGGAGCAAGCTCATGGAGTAAAACATGTTCCTTATCATGAGCAATCTAATAGTAGGAGACTTATTAGCAATGTAGAAACTAATGTTATGTCAGAAAAGTAGACTTTCTGGAAGAAATGTTTTGTTGCAAAATGAGTTTTGCAGATAGAAATTGTGCCAAATCCAGATGACTGTGAGACTGTCTCCAAATGACAGTGAATGTTACGCTACCATCCTCCTCACACCAAAACGAGTGCAATGTATGTTGTGCTTTGCTTCCAAACTGCCCTTAGATTTTGTAAAACCTCTGGCTTTTAATCCTTGCTCCTCAGCGCTTCCACTTCTCAGCTTCTTTCTGCTCTTGTCTTATTTCCCCCCTTTTCACTTTTGATAATATATTTTTAGAACATTACAAAATTCTTCTAACTGTAAATTCAGAGCTTTTACTCAACTTATATATTTTTTAAAATGTGCTTAAAAATTTTGTAAACTAAAAACTGAAAGAATTTTACAGCAGTCTGTACCTGTCAAATATCCTGGCATTGTTGCCTGAAAATGAATGTCAGTGAACCTAATAAGTTAACTGGGCTCTGTCAGCCTATTGGCATCTGTGAAAGCTACTGCTTAGATGTATACCCAAGAGGAAGAGAAGAAAGGGATGGGTGAATAAAAAAGCCCAACAAGTATCCAGATATGGGGGGTAGCTCAGTGGTTTGAGCGTTGGCCTACTAAACCCAGGGTTATGAGTTCAATCCTTGAGGGCCCTATTTAGGGATCGAGGGCAAAAATCTGTTTGAGGATTGGTCCTACCTTGAGCAGGGGGTTGGACTAGATGACCTCCTGAGGTCCCTTCCAACCCTGATATTCTATGGAGTTTTTGCTTTGTTTCTTTGGGCCAGATCATCGGCAGGTGTAAATTGTCACAGCTCCATTGACTTCACTTGAGACATGACAAGGTACATCAGCCGAGGAGCATGTTTTCTTTCTTTCATTCAACATTAACTATTAATTAAGGGTTGCTCTACCATCCAAGTTTAGGCCCCAATCCCACAAGCACTGATTATCACACTGCGCTAAGAAGTTTGCTCTCTAAAATCATCACAATAGGAGCATGTTTTACTCGAGTTGCATTTACATTTCTTTTAGTTTTACTTTTGCAACAATAGAGAAAAATATTAACAGGATAGAAACCTTTGCCAGCATGAGCAGTAGTAAATCAGTGACCCCAGGACTACATAAAATCAATTGATACTATCAGAAAAAAAAAAGTGGATAAAATAAAGTGTGCAAGAAACCAGTAATGGATTATACCTAAACTTATCTCAGTCATCTTGGACCATTGATAATGTTTTAATTTTTTTGTATTTGTTTTTTGTGTGCAAGGGCAGGAATCTTGTATTGTAACATCAGTGTTACTGGCAGGTGTTCAGATGCAATGGTAATGAAGCTAATATAGGCAGAGCTGTAGAGAGATGGAATAGGATAATAGGTGACAATCATTTCTTGTGATTTCAGTTGATGGAACTGTCATTCCTAAGCACATTGTTGTAAACAAGAAAGGCCGGTATCTAAATGTGCCCTTGTTGCCAAGAAGGCTAACGGCATATTGGGCTGTATTAGTAGGTGCATTGCCAGCAGATTGAGGGAAGTGATTATTCCCCTCTATCATCTGGAGTATTGTGTCCAGTTTTGGGCCCTCCACTACAGAAAGGATGTGGACAAATTGGAGAGAGTCCAGCGGAGGGCAATGAGAATGATTAGGGGTCTGAGACACATGACTTATGAGGAGAGGCTGAGGGAACTGGGCTTATTTAGTCATCAGAAGAGAAGAGTGAGGGGGGATTTGATTGCAGCCTTCAACTACCTGAACGGGGGTTCCAAAGAGGATGGAGCTAGGCTGTTCTCAGTGGTGGCAGATGACAGAGCAAGGAGCAATGGTCTCAAGTTGCAGTGTGGGAGGTCTAGGTTGGATATTAGGAAAAACTATTTCACTAGGAGGGTGGTGAAGCACTGGAATGGGTTACCTAGGGAGGTGGTGGAATCTCCTTAGAGGTTTTTAAGGCCCAGTTTGACAAAGCCCTAACTGGGATGATTTTGTTGGTGTTGGTCCTGCTTTGAGCAGGGGATTGGACTAGATGACCTCCACAGGTCTCTTCCAACCCTAATCTTCAATGATTCTATGATAAAGCTCATGGAAGTCAATGGAAAGACTCCCATCTACTCCTGATGGGGTTCAGATTAGGCTCAAAGTGAATATTCCTCATTCACACAGTTTACTGGAACAGAGGGTCAATGCATAGAAACTGTAGCGAGTGTAGGATTGAATGGTCTAATGTCTGGCCAAGATCCACTCACTGTAAGGAGTGCATATTTGATGCCTTGTATTTGTGTCATGGAGGAGTACAAGTCCTCTGTTGTCTCCCCCGTCAGTGATACCTCACTACTGAGTTTAAAAGGTATTTTGCAATATCAGGATTGAATATTTAATGAGTCTTAACAAAGGAAGTTGATGGCAGGAGACTCAAAACAGGACTGCTTTCTTTCCTTGTACCTTTCCCCAGTAGGCTGCATGTCTCTGCATTGGATTATGGATACTGCCAGCATATCATGGAGCACTTCATTTATCAGTTTTGCTCTCTGACTTGTTGTAAAGCGGATGAGAAATTTTTGAGACACTGTATTTGTTTTATGGGCAATGAATTTTCAAGTTTCATGTAGTTTCCTATGTTTTTGTTAGAAAAAAATGAGAGATGGGTAAAGTTATGGCAGAGTCAAAATTTGAATGGTTATATCTTTGACAGCTTTCAGGCTGACCATGCCAAATACCCTGCTTTACACATTATCAGCCTACATTTTTAACGCAGAGGACTCAAGCACTCACTGTGCTTGGGCACAGTGGAGAGAAGGAGCTGCAGTCAGGGGGTCGGTTGTGACTGATTCTCAGCTGGTTGGTCCTGGAGGTATGCTGGCAGAGATTCCCCCTACACAGGGGTATTCTCCCTTGACAATCTTTGGTCACTTTAGGTTCACTTTGCACCATGTAGAACATATAGTTTTTCCACACTTGCCGAGAATCTGTTCCAGAGAACTTAAACACAGATCACAAAGACAGATCTCCTACCGACACTTTATTTTCTGATGCTCTAAAACGTAAATTTTACTTGCCCCGTCACTCTCGATGCATAGTCTAACGAGCAATAGGCGGTGATGCTATCATAGGGATTCAGCAAACCATCCCAATTCAGCAAAGCACTTAACCATGTGCTGGAATCCAGCTGACTTCAATAGGATTTAAGCATGTATGCTTTGTTGAGTTGGGGCTATAGTAAGCTATCTGCCTTCCCTGAGGTTTTCATGCTGGCATTCCCTTTTGAGATGCGAAGTACCTGAACTTTTCCAGATTAGTTAGGTCATCTCCAGGTAACATGTATCAGTGCATAACATTTCTTAATTATTAGATTTTTAATTCAAATACCCCCTCCCCTTTCTTCTCTCCACCTTCCTCCTCTGCCCACACCTGCTGTTCTGATGCAAGTGTAATGCCGATAGCCCCTGGTCGTTGGGCAGGATTGAACCTGGGACCTCTGGAGCTTAGTGCCTGAGCCAAAAGCCAAGTGGCTGTTAACTAAAGCTGTAGAGCAGACTCGTTTTATCTCTCTCTCTCTCTCTAAGTGGGCTCAGTGTCACTAGATGGGACAGAACACCACACCCAGGAGGTGTATGGGTTATACAAGGATGAACATACCTGCTCCACTTCCATCCAGAATTAATCTGTTAACATTGGACATTGTTAATTATTGCTCTCTTGCTCACTTCGCTGAATGTTACTACTCTGAAAAGGGAAGCTGAACATGGTGTTGAATAATCTATATTCTTTCCAAGACAACTTCTGGCTATATTGATGAAACAATAAATGGCTAAAAATGTACTGTACATATGATAAAAGAAATTTGAATTATACCCTTATTGAAAAGTGTCCAGAATTCGATCAGAAATGATAACCTTTGTATAGGTATTTTAAACTGTCCTATAGAATTTAATAGAGAATTATTTCCCTTTTATAGAATTCTGTAGGATGGTTAAAAAAACATCTAATTCTTGTTTATATTCAACAGGGCCTTTTTAAAGTACTTTCTATAAAATCCTGTGCAGATGAAAGATTTTTTCCATGAAGACAAAGTTCAAAATACAACAAAATTCAAATGTGATTATCTGATGTTTATTGTAATAGAAGGGGCAACATTTACCTGAATCTCTATTCCTTGAGCATCCAAATCTTCCACTGCAGTGGAAGACTGCAAGATCAGGCCCTGAGCCAACATGAAGTAACATTTTTACAAGCAAATAAGGAAGCCAATGTAACTCTCGACTGTGTGATAACATTCAGGAGATCACGGCATTTTTCAGTCTTACCCAGCTCTTATAAATTAACGTGGAACCAATGTCTCCATTTAACCAAAGGTAAACCCTAAATCTGTGGTGGAATGAAACACAGCATTGTAACTCCTGATGATATGTCTGAACTTTGCATGTGTAAATAAATACAGACAGCTAATGTTATTTCCTAATTTTAGTTTGATGTAACCAATTACATTTTTCACATGCGTTAGTGATGTGTCATGTCAAGGAAACAAATTTACTTAGTGTGTAGTAACTGTTAATGAAGAAGTAAAACAAACATCATACCCAATCCACAATTATAATTGTGAGGTATTGTCTAGTAGTAACTGGAAATAGACAAGCTGACAGATAATTTCTATCAATGGACTAAATTAAATGAATGAAAAATTAAAAGACTATTACATGACTGACACGGATCTTTCACAGGTAAGGTGGACTTGGCCAAAGATTCAGGCAATTGGTTAAAAGTACTTTAAGCTCATTGTTGTGTGAAATTTAAAAATAGACACGATAGAATAGAATCTTTTCCCCACTGATCATACACTGCCGCAAGTGGGGAGAAATCCTAGCCTTATAGAAGTCAATGGCAGTTATGAAGTAACATTGGTATACAGGATCTGGAAATGCTACAGATAAATTAACTACTTGCCATCCTAGAGCTGTAACCAAAAATCCCATATAAAACTAAATAGGAACATTTTGAACACCACATTGGATTTGTGAAAAGAAATCCTGTGTTGGCTGTTGTACTGGTGAAACATGCTTAGCCTAGCTGGGTGGGAAATGCTGTTTTGTTGAGAGTGAAACATTTATATTATACAATATAAAATTTGTAAAAAGTCCATAGGAATGAAACATTTTGATTTTATCAGAACAAACCATTCAGTTGATCTGAAATGAATTGATTTGTGGGAAATTTTGAAATATTTTAGCTTTGTTCTATTTTGGAAGCAAAAAAAATTCAAAGACACAGAATTTCATATGAAACAGAAAATTTAGTTTTAGCTCGGCTATAGGAAAACTAAAAGCAGAGAGTCTCAATTGTGACAAAGTTCCTCCGCTTATTGGTGGATTTTCTTGCCTCAGAGAGTCACCATGTGGGTTGGGGAACAGTCCAGAGACCTTCCCCTCTGGAAGAACCCACAGTCCAGGTCAATTGGGAGGTTTGGGGGGAACCCGGGCCTGTCCTCTACTCTGGGTTCCAGCCCAGGGCCCTGTAGACTGCAGCTGTCTATAGTGCCTCCTATAACAGCTACAACTCCCTGGGCTACTTCCCCATGGCCTCCTCCAAACTCCTTCCTTATTCTCACCACAGGACCTTCCTCCTGGTGTCTGATAACGCTTGTGCTCCTCAGTCCTGCAGCAGCACACCCTCTCACTCTCAGCTCCTTGCACCTCTCACTCTCAGCTCCTCACACTCGCACCACAAACTGAAGTGAGCTCCTTTTTAAAACCCAGGTGCCCTGATTAGCTTGCTTTAATTGATTCTAGCAGCTTCTTCTTAATTGGCTCCATGTGTCCTAATTAGCCTGCCTGCCTTAACTGGTTCTAGCAAGTTCCTGATTACTCTAGTGCAGCCCCTGCTCTGGTCACTCAGGGAACAGAAAACTACTCATCCAGTGACCAGTATATTTGCCCTCTACCAGACTCCAGTACCCCACTGGTCTGGGTCTGTCACACAATATAGACAGAAAGTCAAAAGCCATCATTCAGTGTTTATCTGAATACTCTTGTGATTGGCTGTACTCACTATCGCAAAAGGATGGACTTAGGGTATGTCTATACTTACCGGCTGGTTCGGCGGCAAGCAATCGATCTTCTGGGATCGATTTATCGCGTCTTGTCTAGACGCGATAAATCGATCCCAGAAGTGCTCGCTGTCGATGCCGGTAATCCTGCTCCGCGAGAGGAGTAGGCGGAGTCAACGGGGGAGCCTGCCTGCTGCATGTGGACCTGCAGTAAGTACCTTTAAGTTCGAACTAAGGTACTTCGACTTCAGCTACGTTATTCACGTAGCTGAAGTTGCGTATCTTAGTTCGAACTGGGGGTTTAGTGTGGGCCAGCCCTTAGAAAAAGAGGTAAGCAGCAAAAGGTTGGGTAAAAACAGAACTGGAAAAGAATATTGCAGAACCTTGATGGATATCAGGAAACCATCTCCTCTCCGAGTCTAAGCTGTAGTTTCAGCTTCATTTTTGAATGATATATGTTTATACCAAATTAATAAAAAAAAGTCTGTCTGAGTGAAGATGGTCAGATAATTGTTTGTTTTCCAATATTATACAGCAAAGTGAGAAACAAAACTAAAATTGAAAGTGATAAAGGACTAGTTTAAAGGTAAAGAAGTGGAGAAAAAATCTCAGGAACATAATGTAAAAATCAGGAAAGTAGGAATAAAATGAGGAATTTAGGAGAACTACATTTTACAAAGGGCCAGGTGGTCCTTCACTTTTGCCCGTGTAAGCCTCATTGGTGTCCATGGAAATCATGCATGAATTTGAAGGTAGATATTGGTCCCATGGAATGAGTTCCCAGGGAAGTCAATTGAAACAAAGTTCTATATCTTGCTATCATTTGGTTCTCAGATCTCTCATTGAAGTTGGTGGGGATTAGGAGGGTCTCACTAACAGGAAATGGCCCAAACAGTGTAAGGGGGTTTAAGAGACACTTATCTTTGATCCTTTTGAGTGAGGGGATGATGAACAAAAGCAGAAAGGATGGATTAAGAATACTAAAAAAGGAAGATATTTTGGATAGGATAATGTTCTCCTAAAATGTCCTGGATACTGAAAAGAAAAGAGAATGCACCATAGGCAGATCTGGCAGCAGCAAACACATTGCTCAGTGTAGCTCTCTCAGAACTGAGATTTTGCAAGGCAGGGGCTAAAGGGTTCAGAGTAGGAAAATTCAGGCAAACAGTGCTGCAATGCTAACAAAATAGAACTGTTGTGAAAAACAGTGATCTCCTGTTGTGGCACTGACCAAGGAAACCAACAAGGAAACTTGAAAGCTCATCTCTTTCACCAACAGAAGTTAGTCCAATAAAAGATATTACCTCACCCACCTTGTCTCTCTAATATAATGGTACATTTTATACATACAGTGAATTTTATACCCACACAAGCAATAATAACCCACTTTTCAGCACTGTCATGATAACTATAAGGAAGTGAAGAGTGAGGTGATGAAATTCTTGAGTCTACTTGAGTTGCTATTGAGTAGGAATCATGAGGTGAACTTACATGGTAGCGAGATTGTGTTGCTGGAAGACATGGAATCATGATAACTCAGGGCCAGATTCTGCCACTCTTACTCAGGTTGAGTTACCCTGGAAGTAGTCCCATTTGTGTCCCTCAGCTTTAATTGCTATCTTGCCCCATGCTTCCCCTTTACCTCTTTCCTTGTTCAGTCACCTTTGTATCATCTAAAGATAGAAGACAAACTAGATTAGGAATGGTTAAGGGACAGGAATCCTACTGAGTGGATTAACACTCTTGCCATTTTCACTTCAATTTGCCCATTCACCAATCCTCACACTAAGTTTTCTGTCTCCACGAATCTGATGGATGTGGGGGGTGCAGAATCCACCTGATGTCACTGATGTCAGTGTTTAGGAAAGCCCTTAGAAAATCAAGACAGAAAGTTCTGCCTGCAGATTAGTAAAATGACAGTTTACAGGCAAAAATACAAAGCATAGAAGAGGACTTGTTTAGAAACAATGTTAATTGGTTATTGTTCTTGCTTATTATAATTATTTGCTGAATCATTGCCTCCTACCATGAAAAATTATCTTTAAAAGTCAAATATCCTCTCAGATGCACTTTTCAGCTGCTGGCCATCCCTCAAGATGGCAGACAAGCTGCAGAAGTGGGAATTGCAAATAAGTAAGAGTTTGTTCTGTTGTTGTCCCCCCAGCTCTATGCGCAGAAAGGGAGAAACCTACAGGGTTCATGTGGCAGGTAAGAGAAAAACTCAGACTGCATATTGGCATGCAATACTATTGGAAAATATTTTAACATACCTTAAAATACAGCAGAATGTATATCTGTCTACAAGCTCTCTGCACAATTGGCAAAAGTACTGTGAGACTTAAGTAACTTTGTATATAAAGTACAGATGCTGAAGAGTTCAGGGAACTTGTGGATTGTACAGTTTCAGTGCAGCAAACACCTAACAGAGCATACTTTCCAACCAAAAGGGATCTAATATTTTGTGTTATTTCTGATTCACGAGCAATATTTGGTCTGAACACGGAAGCAGAGCTAAAGACGGAGCATGATATTGCCTGCAGCATTCGACAGAGGTTATTGCACAAAACGTTTGTCAGAGTGCCAAAGGGAGTGATGAAAGAGGAACAGCCTGTGACATATCAGCCAAAGCAGGATCACTCGCATCACCAGCTATTCTTTAGTATCTGCAGTTGGAAGTGCATACATCCACACAAACTGGGCTGGGGCAAGCATTGATTTGAGCTAAAACAGTCTGGATAGAAAGCTGGAACCTAACAGCAATAGTATTCCTTCCAACTCTCACAGGATCCCACTGCCACAGGCAAACACCATTTACTGGAGCACTAACATAAGAGCACATTGTGTTGCATGATCCATCCTCTGAGATGCTCCTGCCTCTGAGACTGAGATAATTTGCATTAGCATTAGACTGACTAAGAGAAGCAGAGTAGTGGTGCAAGTGTCCAGCCTTTGCCAGAGCACATTTGTAGTAAGAAAACATATCAACATTTGTGATGTGTTTTATTGCCATTTAGAATTTTTGCAATTTTTCTTTAGAAATGGAAAACAATTCTATGGCATCCTCTGTACCTTTTTAGGGTAACATACAGTGAAAATGGAATCACACAGCAGAGAGTTCACAGCTGCAAAAGGATGGTAAATAGCCGAGGCTTCTGACATGGATGAGATGTTGCTGTCACCAAACAGGAAGAGTGTTATAGTGAAACCATTGATCAAACACAGCCTTATGCTTTATGGGAACTCAAGAAACTAACTGTAGAATTTTTTGGACACAAATCAAGAAATAGAGACCATGTAGAAATGAGATAACATAAAAGCGACCGAGTGAAAAGATCAGAAGGAAAAGTCTGATGAAACTGAAAAAAAATGATTTCGTGACATTCAGGTGGAATTTTTTCTTAGTTCTTTCCAGTCATTTCTCAGCTCAAATGTTCATTTTTTAGTAATTTCATGAAATTCATATTTTTGTACCAAAAACCTGTAAGATTTTAAATTGTGCCTATTTTCAAATCAAATTTCAAAATTTTACATTGTGTACTCATAATAGCCTTATTATCAGCCAAAACGTGTATAATTCTGTTTTTTTTTTTCATTTTATTGTTTTTGTAAAACGAACCATTTTTGAACATTTGGAACACAGTGCAAAATACTGTGATTTATGATGTTTTAGAATATAAAAGAGTTTTTGACTCTTTGCAGTAGTTGTATTAAGGAGTAATTGAGCAACACAGTAGTTGGAGTGAGTGGCAAATAGCATATATAGGTCATGATCCTGAAAAGAGATACAGGCATACTTAAAAGGGACATAGTTTTTTATTGAAATGTCCTGATGATAGAAAGTGTCAGGTAAGTTGTCACAGATGATAATGGCACTAGAGTAAAGGTGATGGTGCTGTTTGTGATGTGGATTGTTGACCCCCAGCAACTGAACTAATAACAATGCATGTCATATAGGCCACAAAGCAGCTTAGTGTGTACTAGGGGTGAAATCCTGCCCCCCTACTGAAGTCAATGGGGCCAGGATAGTCACTACAGACCTGGAAAACATTCAAATCAATGCTGTGATGGTGAAAAAACTCCTAACCCCATAACCAAACCTGTGACTAACCCAGCTTCCCAAATTTTACTCATTGATGTAAATAACCACTGAGAATTGTTCATCTTCTGTATTTCCATTTGCATGGCAAATGTATACATTATACTTTAATATATTGTTCCCCATAAGAAAGATTTAAATATTTGTAAAAAGAGACAAGCTGTCTGAAGAAGACATTGGTGTGATGTTATGTTCTAAATATGATTTGTTTTATAAATAAATTTGCATAAAAATATCTATCCCTGGATGTCATAGTTCTAGTTTATCTTTAATTCAGATGCTCACGAAATGTAAATTATTTTTACAGCTAAATAAAAGCTGTACAAAGCTGCCAGGAAAGAATGATGAGACGCACATTGTGCCATGCAGTCATGATAAATCCAGCAGCACCATGGTTACAGTCAAAATGTAAGGCCCCCCAGCAACTAGGGAATATGAGTACATATAGATTTCTTTGACCAGCTTTAGCAAACTAATCTTAACTGGAGAAGCATGTCACGCATGACATTAGTTCAGTAGCAGAAAATATTTACCTAAAAGCTCGACAGTCATCCAATATGTGGAGTAACTGCTGATATTTATATAAAGCTTTTCTTATGGAATAAAAGCATCAGTGTGTTTTGGGCTTTATTCTGCCTGTGCGTGTATGTGCGTGTGTGTTAGAGAGAGAGAAATAATGATATCAGTATTCTTTTAGCATGGTAAGGTTTACAATGGCTATTGGTGAGAATATTGATGTTAGGATAAAAACGCTTATGAAATATGAAGTGATCCTCAGGGTGGCAATGACATGCTTTTATTTTATTTTCTCTACTTTTGTGCTGGCGTCTAGCTTCTTCGGAGGCAAACAACGCACAGTGAGAAAATGTGGTTGCATCTTCTTTAGCAGTGGAGGTCTCATGTTACGTTAAAAAAAATGTACTTTACAAAAATGCAATGCTTGTGGACGGTGTTCTGCACTCCCATACACCTGTGTCAATCCAAAATAACTCAGTTAACTTCAGTGGAGTCACTCTGGATTGAAGCTGGTATAACTGCAATTAGAATTTGGCACTCCCTCTAAGGAGAAGTTAAATTCTGTCTACCTCTACAGATACAGGAATATAGATGTGACCCAGAGACCCACTGGTGATTCACTACTCTGAGAGTAACTCTTGCCAGGCCTGACATACTCACTACACCTAACACACTGTTGTCTTGATATATACCCAAAAGGTGTCGTGTACTATGCCATTGGAACACTAATAAATCACTGATCATTACTATCCTTGTGTGATGGATGTATGGTCAACCTACAAAGGATTATACAGATGTGCCGGAATTATGACTAAAATGTGTTTAAAGCAGGCATTTGATGAGGAGTTGATATACAGTTTTTTTTCCAGATAAAGGAATGTGGTTCTGCCTGCTTAAATGTCTCCCCCAAGTAAATTGAGCAAGGTGTGACCAAAGACAAAGAAAAACACATTTGCATGCCAAGCAAACAGAGCTATCAGGAGGGAAAAGTGATTATTGAAAGGTTTCAGAGTAGCAGCCGTGTTAGTCTGTATCCGCAAAAAGAAGAACAGGAGTACTTGTGGCACCTTAGAGACTAACAAATTTATTAGAGCATAAGCTTTCGTGGACTACAACCCACTTCTTCGGATGCATATAGAATGGAACATATATTGAGGAGATATATATACACACATACAGAGAGCATAAACAGGTGGGAGTTGTCTTACCAACTCTGAGAGGCCAATTAATTAAGAGAGAAAAAAAAAACTTTTGAAGTGATAATCAAGCTAGCCCAGTACAGACAGTTTGATAAGAAGTGTGAGAATACTTACAAGGGGAGATAGATTCAATGTTTGTAATGGCTCAGGCATTCCCAATCCTTATTCAAACCGGAGTTGATTGTGTCTAGTTTGCATATCAATTCTAGCTCAGCAGTCTTTCGTTGGAGTCTGTTTTTGAAGTTTTTCTGTTGTAATATAGCCACCCGCAGGTCTGTCACTGAATGACCAGACAGGTTAAAGTGTTCTCCAGGACACACCACACGATCCATTGTCTACAGCCTGGCTCTAAGATATAACCGCATTTGCTCCAATCCCTCGGATAGAGACAAGCACCTACAAGATCTCTGTCAAGCATTCTTAAAACTACAATACCCACCTGCTGAAGTGAAAAAACAGATTGACAGAACCAGACGAGTACCCAGAAGTCACCTCCTACAAGACAGGCCCAACAAAGAAAATAACAGAACACCACTAGCTGTCACCTTCAGCCCCCAACTAAAACCTCTCCAGCGCATCATCAGAGATCTACAACCTATCCTGAAAGATGATCCTTTACTCTCACAGATCTTGGGAGACAGACCTGTCCTCGCTTACAGACAACCCCCCAACCTAAAGCAAATACTCACCAGCAACCACACATCACTGAACAAAACCACTAACCCAGGAACCTATCCTTGTAACAAACCCCGATGCCAACTCTGTCCACATATCTATTCAAGTGACATCATCATAGGACCTAATCACATCAGCCATACCATCAGGGGCTCGTTCACCTGCACATCTACCAATGTGATATATGCCATCATGTGCCAGCAATGCCCCTCTGCCATGTACATTGGCCAAACCGGACAGTCTCTACGCAAAAGAATTAATGGACACAAATCTGACATCAGGAATCAAAATACTCAAAAACCAGTGGGAGAACACTTTAACCTGTCTGGTCATTCAGTGACAGACCTGCGGGTGGCTATATTACAACAGAAAAACTTCAAAAACAGACTCCAACGAGAAACTGCTGAGCTAGAATTGATATGCAAACTAGACACAATCAACTCCGGTTTGAATAAGGACTGGGAATGGCTGAGCCATTACAAACATTGAATCTATCTCCCCTTGTAAGTATTCTCACACTTCTTAACTGTCTGTACTGGGCTAGCTTGATTATCACTTCAAAAGTTTTTTTTTCTCTCTCTTAATTAATTGGCCTCTCAGAGTTGGTAAGACAACTCCCACCTGTTTATGCTCTCTGTATGTGTGTATATATATCTCCTCAATATATGTTCCATTCTATATGCATCCGAAGAAGTGGGCTGTAGTCCACAAAAGCTTATGCTCTAATAAATTTGTTAGTCTCTAAGGTGCCACAAGTACTCCTGTTCTTCTTTTTGTGGATACAGACTAACACGGCTGCTACTCTGAAACCTTACATACAGGTGACACTAATGGCCAGTTTCTAAATATTACATGAACAGGTATGAACGCTGAAGGGTGCTGAGATTCTTGTGAGGTGCTGAGTCAGCTCCCATTGACTTCTGTAGGAGTTGAGGGTCCTCAGCAGCTTGCAGGATTAAGCCTGGGAGCCCTAATTTAGTAAAGCATATACGCAGCTGTTACTTTTAAATAGGGATGGATTTAAGCACGTATTTAAAGTTAAGCCCATGCTTAAGTGCTTTGTAGAATTGGGTCATCAAGCACATGTGGGAATGGTCCCATTGACTCCAATGGACCATGCATCTGCTTAAAGTTTAGTGTGTGCTTAAGCTCTTAGCCAGGTTGGGTCAAGAATGCACATCTCCCATGTATGTCAAACATCCTCGGCTCTGCTTATTTTGTAAAGTGCATCAGGCTTCAACAGCTCAGTTCTGTTCTTTGGAGATATTCCGCCTCTCACTTTTAACTTTAATATGTGAAAATTGTCACTTTAAAAATGTGTACCTATCTATTTATCTACTGAAGTCATCATAACACTGAAAAATGTAAGAGCAGTAAACCTCTTGACCTTTTAATATTTTATATTTATAATGGCCAATCGTTTAAATCGAACCAAACAATGCTGTTTAGAAACACTGAAAAAAGAAGAATCACTCTCAGCTGATGGCTCGTATGACAAGGTGCTGCTCAGAGTGAATTTTTATGCTTGAGTTATAAACCCTTGAAAAATGGGGACCCTAATGCAAAAGCTGACACAGCTTTAACTAAAGCAGCTCTAGTAAGTGCTGCCATAATTATTTGTTCATTAATTACAAATTTTGCAAGACGCGAGAGTAACACAAATTGGAAAATAGGAATAATTATCAGTAATAAAGCCACAGAAGCTGGACACATTGAAAGTATCTTCCTCTTTAAATTTAATAATAGCAAGACAGCTAGAAAATTAATAAGAAATACGTAATTGAAAATTAACCTTGCAAATCTGCTGTTAATAAACCATGGTACTCTTGCATTACAATAATTTTACAGAGCCCTTAATTTGCATTTGAAGTGCTATCCCAGGTAATACTTTGTGTTCAGAACAATCTATGTGTGTTTGGGTTTGCAGATAAAATACAGAGCATGCACTTTAACATAGTTAAAGTTTTTGGACCATGGAATAATATTTACTTTGTGTTCTGAATGGCCTAGGAAATGCATTTTTATAACCAGAATGACTGGAAGCCAAAAGTACAATGGTGATCTTGTGCCTGCTGTTATGCCTGAATGCTGTTTTGTTGTTGTTGAATCAGAGTACTGTAGTGCATGCTGCTTTCATCCTCAATTTGTTTCACATTTCCGTAAATATTCCAGTTTTGGTGATCAGACATATTGGTGATCAGACCTATTGATGGAGTTTTCCTGGATATGGGATTTGAGTTATCCCAGGTCTGGGAACCTGGGTTAGCCAAGTTCAGCTGCGAGCATCCACACTTCTAAGCCATATCTGAGTGATACCTGTTTAGCCATGTCTGCACTGGGCCCTGCACTAACCTGGGTTAGGCACTAGGACTTCTGGGGTCACATCTCATGGTTCTTTGGCCTGCACTAATCTGCACCACTGTGTAGTGTGAGCCTCTGACCTCCTGGCAGCATGCTGGGCTGAGAATCTCTGAGATGGCATCAAGTGCTGTGCAGAGATGAAGCAGGTCACATGGAAATGTGGGGTTTAAATCTTGACTCCGTGTATATAAACTGTTAGGTGACTTCTGGTGCAGAAGAAGAGATTAGGTAGAAGAGCTGGAAAATATGGCCCAGAGGGAATTGTGGGAAGGTATTGGAGGATGATCAGCACCCAAGTGAAATAACTGGGATTATCCACACTGCAAGGGTGGGTGGGTTGTGGCCCAAGTTAAAATGGAGTCTGAGCTCTTCCCTACACTCCCAGTCAAGCAAACTGGTCTGGTTTCAGAGCATGTCCAAACCTGGGAGAAAGGATTTTTGTGTTGGGATGGGGGCCAGGTAAGAGCCCAAGTTAACTCTGTAGTGAAGACGTTTCCTCCTGTTCAGTGAGTCAATGGTAAGTAGCACTAAGCACACAGTTGCTAGGCTACAGTGGATCCTATCATCACTGTATTTCTGGGTAGATCTGGTGGGAGGCAGTGTAATCTAGTGGGCTGAGAAAGAGCTGGGAGTTCAGAACTCCTGGGGCCAACTTCTTAGCGGGTGTAAATCAGCACAGCTCCTTTGAGTTAATGGAAATGCACCAATTTACTCTAGTCAAGAATCTGGCATATAGGTTCTATTCCCAGCTCTGCCGATGCCTCTCTGTCTCCATATTCATAAAATAGGGATAATAGTTACCTGGCTACTACTTATGGCTGTTGTACCATTAAATAGTTAATGTTTATAAGTTCAAAGTACTATATGTTATACATTATTAGATCTGTTTTATATTTTGCATAAAACAAGTAAAGAGATTCCTCTTTATTTTCAAATTGGAACTATTAGTCCTATTGTATCTTGCTAAATGGCCTTTACGTATACTATGCTTTATAAATAGGGTACTATACTTTTCCTACTGTATATTCATAGTGCACTCACACATTTATTGCCAAGTGTTTTGCACAAAGGTGTGCAGTGTTTCATTACAGTGCAGTGCATTACAAAGTGGTTTTTCAAAAAAATTATTCAGATGTACAGTATTTAGCATCCTAGAGGAAGAAGAGAGTACACTCAAAACATGGTTTGTGCACTATTCCAAGCACCACCACTGACTGCATGTAAAATGTTGGCTTCATTGTCCAAACCACAAATCCTAGGGAAAAGGCCATTTGGGGTCAGCGATTCAGCTGTTTGATCATTTTATATAAGAGGGTAGCAGCAGTGTGCTTTCTGTCCAAAGCCTGCAATAGCAGGAACACCTTGCCTCTGAAAAGGCTGGATTCCCTGGTAGAACAGAGGAAGGTCCCAAAAGAAACCTCGAAAACAATTGCTGTCATACAGTCTTTGATTTGAACTCTTGTCCATTTATCTGCTACATACATATGCTTGACACTGCAGATAACTTAAGGCCTTTGTCACTTCCTTCCACAATATTCTGCCTATTTCAGAGACTCTTTCAGTGCAGACATGTTTTTGTATTAGCGTCTCTCCCTTGTACAACAGGCCAACTGCACTATTAGAACAACAATAATAATAGATTATTACAATTCTAGAGTGACTTACACCAGAGGAGCTCAGGGTGCTTGAAGGATATGAGTAAGTTTCAACTGGGACTACCCTTGAGGGATAGGTACCTAGAGAGCTGTGAGAAGCTCAGCTCTTTCAGTTCACGGGAGCACGGGGTGGGTTTGAATTTTGGTTAGCCTGTGTACTAAGGTTGCCTCTCTGAGGTACAAAACAACAGTACAGCAGGGGAAACTGAGCCCATAAAACTGGACAGTTAGCAGTGTGTACTGAGCACCCTCACAGATTTCCTGCAACAGCTACTTCAAAAACGGGATGACCCTGGGAAAACCTGGACAGGCAGCACCCTATTGTGTACTCACTCCCAGAGCATCGCTTTGAGATTTGAATCTCAAAGTGAAAGGTAACCATAGCTGCCAAGTTTTTCCTGGGTTTGGGCCAAACTATGCAACACCATAAATCCCTCCCTCATCCCCAACCCCGGGTGGGACAGGGCATGTCTGCATGAAACTCAGTACGGGTTCACCTCCCTCCATGCAACAGTGCCTAGTTTGGGGCATTTACTGAAATCCAAAAATAGATGAGTTTCACTTGGTATGGGGGGGTTTGTTATGAAATTTTGCAGCCCCAAAAGTATTAATCCTGGACAGGGCATAACTGCTGAAGCAAGGGGTATTAGAAACTGCTCATTAGCAAACTGGGGTTATCAGACACCCAGGTCCTGACCTTCAGTTGGTCGCAGGCCTCTCTCATCGTTAAAAGCAGCTGCCTCCCCATGGTTTTCTGCAGGGAGTTCTGCTCTGCTGAAGGTTGGCTGCTGTCTGCGCCCTGCCATGGCAGAACTGTTGACAGGAACTGCCTGCAGTTGTGCATGTGCAATCAGCACCACTGGGGGAAGAGACTTTCCCCAAGTCAGGAGGTAAGAAAATATAAGCAGGGCTGTGTGCCAAGGACAGAAGAGGGGCTGAATGCCAAATGCCAAGAAACAAGTGTATCAGGTGGGGCAAGGAGTTGGCAAAACCATGACTCTATCCTCCCCACTTGCTCTGGAATGGAGTGTGCTGCACCATGAAAAGGGCACCTCAGAATACTCCCTCTCTAGCTGAAACAAAGGGGCTGCAGGAGGAACTGTGCCTTTGTGGGGCCACAATGCATCCCAGTGCTCCCGCTAGGCAGAGTATCTGCTCCTCCTTACGGCTGTGTTTAAAGAGCCAGAAATAAACTATCCCTACAAGATAAGGAAATGGTTTCCTTACTGTGAGGTAGGTTCTGCCATTCAAACTCCAATCATGTAGCCCCTGTCTCATTGAGTAGCCCCAATGATCTGATATCCTTTCTGACTGCAAAGAGAGTAGGACTATTGGAGGTGTATAGTACCAATCCATTCAGCCTGAGCAAAGGTATCAAAATGTGGCTTGGATCATCTGATGATCAGAGGTTCTAATCCTCCACAATTCCACTTGGCTTCAAAAATGCTAACTACACTTCTGTCTTTTTCACTGCAATCTATTAACAATTTTAACCTGTCGTCTTAAGTCATTGAGATACATTTTTAAAACACTAAAAAGCAGCCGATAATTCAAACTGATCCAGGATAAAAAAAATGTTAATACCTTTAATCGATCAAAGCTAATTCATACAAATTGGGCTCTGTTCACTACCATAGCCAAGTATAAATGGTGACGGTGACATCACTGAGGCTGGGGTCTGCCAACCCGAGTTATACTACTGTAATGACAATGGACTGATTTAACTATTAGGACCTCATTTAATAGTTCATACTTAAAATGAAGCCTAGCCTGTAATTCAGGTTTATGGGGAGTGCATATTGTGGAATCAGTGTAGAACAGATTCTAGCATAGAGAAACTTTGCAATTAAAGGAAATGTTTGTGAATGGCATACTTACTGCATACACCATAACTTCTTAAGGCCTGGTGGAAATCCTTTTAGAATGAAAAATTACTCTGGAATAGCTTTTAATAAACAAATGGCTGGAAGACCTTCTAAAGTTTTCCAACACACAACCTCTGAAAAAAATCATTTGGATGGCACAGAGAGAATATTGCATTTTTGTAGGCCCCTGAACCAATAAATATAAATATAGGACCTTTCAGCAAGAATTATAGTTACCCAGTTGATTTATAATAATGGTATCAAAGTAGCCTAGGTCCAGATCCATTCACTTAGTGTAAGGCAGGTGTGAGAATGCTCTCCTGTTCCTGCTGTTCTATTTGCTTTTAGGTTTTTTTGGGGGGGGGGGGGGGGGGAGGGGAATGACTCTAACACAGTTCCCCTGCATTCCCTTGAGATCTGCAATGTGGGAATCTGTTCCCATGCAGAGCAGGAGCCACTGGGGATGCTGGGGCCAGTTTTGTTCAACATCTTCATTAACGATCTGGACGATGGGATAAATTGCACCCTCAGCAAGTTCGCAGATGACACTAAGCTGGGGGGAGAGGTAGATATGCTGGAGGATAGGGATAGGGTCCAGAGTGATCTAGACAAATTGGAGGATTGGGCCAAAAGAAATCTGATAAAGGTTCAACAGGGCCAAGTGCAAAGTCCTGCACTTAGGAAGGAAGAATCCCATGCACCGCTATAGACTGGGGACTGACTGGTTAAGCAGCAGTTCTGCAGAAAAGGACCTGGGGATTACAGTGGACGAGAAGCTGGATATGAGTCAGCAGTGTGCCCTTGTTGCCAAGAAGGCTAATGGCATACTGGACTGTATTGTAGGAGCATTTCCAACAGATCAAGGGAAGTGATTATTCCCCTCTATTCAGCACTGGTGAGGCCACACCTGGAGTATTGTGTCCAGTTTTGGTCCCCCCACTACAGAAGGGATGTGAACAAATTGGAGATAGTCCAGTGAAGGGCAACAAAAATGATTAGGGGGCTGGGGCACATGACTTACGAGGAGAGGTTGAGGGAACTAGGGACTAAGTCTGCAGAAGAGAAGAGTGAGGGGGGATTTGATAGCAGCCTTCAACTACCTGAAGTGGGGTTCCAAAGAGGATGGAGCTAGGCTGTTCCCAGTGGTGGCAGATGACAGAACATGGTGCAACGGTCTCAAGTTGCAGTGGGGGAGGTCTAGGTTGGATATTAGGAAACACTATTTTACTAGGAGGGTGGTGAAGCACTGGAATGGGTTACCTAGGGAGATGGTGGAATCCTTAGAGATTTTAAAGACCTGGCTTGATAAAGCCCTGGCTGGGATGACTTAGTTGGTGTTGGTGTTGGTCCTGAGGTCTCTTCCTACCCTAATCTTCTATGATTCTAAGGAACTAAGGCCCAACAAGAGGAACTATGTACATCTAAGTGAAGGAACATAGACCAGGCCTTGATCTCATAAATTCTCCTTCGTTACAAGGAAAAATGGTCCATAAGGAGGCCTTTTATCTGTATCTAGTGTATGAAGCCAGGGTCAATTGTGCATCGCTAGCCATCAGCAATCCAGTTAATTGGAAGGAGCACTTCAATGGAAGTCGTGGTGACCCAGCACTCCGATTCTCAGACCTCTTCTTCTTTAGACACTGAAGTGTGGATTTAAGTGCCAACTTTGGGCAACCCAAGTTTGAAAATTTTGTCTCAATAACTTTTCATACCAAAATGGCCTTGTCAGCATGAGATACTCGTGATAATTATTCTCTTTGAAGAATTTAAGGTACAACAATACAAGCAAGTTCCTTAACCAATACAAGTCTCTTTCTTGTGGCTGATGGAATAAAAGGAGGGTTGTACATCCAGGAATTTATAATGTCCAAGTTATTTAAACAAAAATGTCACTGCTTAGGTTTATTTTCAATCAAAAGTGGATTTCCAATGCCCCTTAGTGCTAATAGAGAATTTTATGGTATTTTCATCATTATTAGTTTAAGCTACTAGAATCCAACCTTTGTTTGTATATTGATGGAAAACCAGTACACTGGTTTCTTCCTATTTGGACTCCCAGCCCCTGGATGCAATGGGAATAAACACAATAGAAAGATTTGTAATACAGGCAAAGCAAGAACAATTAACATAGTGTTTAAATTTGCAAGGCTTGAGGATTTTATTTGGAGTTTATTTGTAAAAAAAAAAAGTGTATTTCACTTTGTTTTTAGATTATATTTATTGTGTTATTCATGCTTACCACACAGGAGACAAGATTTTTCATGTAACAGTAATATTTCTGATGCTGTTCCAAAAATAGACTAGAAGCCACGAGATTCCAGTAACAGATTTCTCCCTCTAGTGGCTGCAGAAAGGAAATACAAAGCTTAAAAGACAGGTCACGTTTGTTTGTTAAGCATAAAAGTGCATATAAGATAAAAATAATTATATTTAATCCCCAATTTAAAAGAAAAATCATTTTGATGTTGTAAGCGTGATTTTCATGGTAATATCTGTATCTTTTTTCTGTGTTTCTTTAGCTATTGAGACACAAAACTGAGGCAGATAGAAGCAGAGGCAGAATTTGGCCCATTTATATTAAATTACCATTAATGCTAACACAACTGAGTTTAGATAGTTAGTCAACACAAATGCAAATGAATTCAATTTACTATGGTAGATGTATATCGATAGAGCAGTAGGAATGCTGGTGGTTGGAGGAGAATTATAGTACGTTTAATATTTCCTCTCATTTCATTTGGCAGCAGTGAGAAGGGGAAGTTTAGTATAACCATCTATTGCTTATCCCCAATTTCCAGATCTGCTGGTACTGACATATCTACATTGTCTAGACAAAGTGCTACCAACATAATTTTTAGTAAATGTGCTAATCTCAGCCTTGCACTGCCAGAGAAGTGTACTTGAGAATAATTGCCTGATGGAGCTCCAAGTGTATTCTCATAAGGAATAGGGAGTACTTTCTGTAGCGTAAGAGAACAGTGAAAGGAAGGGATAGGTGATCTTTGAAGAATTTGAGGTTTTGTGGATCATTTAAATTATATTTTGTGTTTAACCACAAGTCTAATTTTGTGAAACTTTTTCCGGTAATTTATCTTCCATGTTCTTTCAAATGTGATTGAATTACACCCTCCCCCCCCTTCTTTTCCTAGCTGAAAGGAAAAGTATGCTATGTATTAAGGCTAGCAGAACATCAGCCCCTGTCATAATAGCCAAATGGCGCAAGTGAGTGCCTTGTATCTAATGTACCATGGATATGTTTTTTTCCATTTGGTTGTTCCTCTCTTTTTGATCTGTTCCTTTTCTCACAGACTCTGAGATGGAACATAAACCCAATAATGCTTGGGTCAAACTACAGTAATGGAGATGGCTCAAAGTAAGGTAAAATGAGTTCACCTGCTCCTAGTGAGAAGGGATCATATAAACTGTAATGTTGACTTCTCTCTCTTTCTCTCTCAGCCAAACTCAGGTTGGCATGAGCGGGCACAATTCCCATTGACTTCAGCTAGAGTTGCACTTTCTTATGGCAAGCTGAGTTTGTTTCTCTCCCTCTTCTCTTCCAACACTTCCTCAGTCAAACAAATCTGGCATATTTGCTAGCTATCTAGCACCCAAAAATTCGGTGGGGAAAACAAATGGGAGAAAATGAGAAAACACCAAGCAATGTTTCACAGATGAAAAGAGAGAAGTCCTCCTTTGTATTGGGAATGACTTTTTGTTACCCTAAGAGGTTTCACACTGAGGTGTAAGAAAGGAAGTTATTGGAATCGGTACCATTGTTATATTCATCTTCCTTAAACACTAGCTGACCTAAATTGTAACCTAACATCATGTAATCATCAATGATTTGAATGCACAGCTCCATGGAGATGCTACACCATGGGAAATTCAGCAAGTAAAAACAACCAAGCACTACATGATTAGTTAGAACTGCTGTCTTGGTCTATGTTTGAAGGATTGTGCCATGATATTGTTAGGCCCTTCATGGAGGAAAAATTCCAGCAATAATACAGAAGAAGATTGAATTTGCTTGAATACTCCTGGCTAGTGCTGTGGAAAAATGTCCAGTTTCATTTTGTATGTTTTCAGTTCTAGCCCCTTCTCAGAAGAAATGGGCCCCAGTCAGAAAATTTGACTCAGAGCGAGAAAGAGAGACACCATCAGTGAAGTTTGGATCCTCGTTTGAATTCCAAACCCTTCCTCAAAGTTTGTGTGTTTTTTCAGATCCAGGAGATCATCGGTTCAGGTCCATCTCTACTTCCGAGTAAACTTTCACTTTCATCAAAAAGAAATGATGCAGTCCAAAGCTAACTTAACTGTGGGGAGGAGGTTTCTTCAAAGCTCTGCAAGACGATGTGTTTGAGTGGAAGTAGGATGCCAGACTTCTTTGAAAAAATTCTTTCAGGGTGAGAGAATAGGTTGTGGCTGGAAGAAAGAAAATTAAAAGCTCACATATGATCTCTGTCATGACCTCCTATGACAATTACAGACTACTGGAACAATAGAACATCTGCCTCAAGTGTGAAACTCATGTAAGCAGGAGATGTAGGAAACTGAGCCATGAATTTAGAGTTCATTTACAGACGAGACCAGGATGACCACAAACTTTAGTGACTGCAGACCAAAACGCAAATTCCATTTTTCATTAGCATTAAAATCAAGTTTATGATTTGGAGCTTCTTGAGTTATCTTTAGTGTTTGTTTTTAACATAGCTCTCATTAGACTCTGTCCAGATCATCAATATTGCCAGTTAGTCATGCACCAAAAAATCATTATTATTTTTAGAACTTAATCTTTGGTTGTTTTCATTTGACTTTTAGTTTTTTATCTTTTAGGGTTTGTGTTTTCAAACTTTTCTCTGCAACTATGGAGACTAACAACTTAATTTTTAAATGAAAGCTGAGATTCTCATGTACTCACATGATTCCAGTACCTGGGAATTTAAGAGAAATTTGCAAGAGTTAACAACATTGGTACTTTACCTTTTGCCAAAGATTCCACTACAGCATCACTTGCAGCAATCTAATTCATGTAGGTAGATTCCTATGCCTGCATGGAATCCCACCGAAGTCAATGGTGTTCTGTTTGGCCACAGGAGTCCACTTACACCAAAAAGTTTGCAGGATGGAGGCCTTAGATTATAACATGTTTGTACAGTACCTTGTACAATGGTGTCTTATTCCTGATTCAATTATAAATAATAATAAGTACTTCACATTGTTAGGCCTTGTCATGATACCTCCTATATGTCTTCTTTCTCTTTGAGGAGGTGTGATTCTGTTATCTGTCTTCCCACCTTTTTGAACACCAATAAATAAATAATGCAGTCTCTCAGCAGTTTATAATTCTTCAGCTAATAAATCACTTTTCCCTTTTTCTAAGAAGTCCTATGATCTGCTTTGCTGGCCTCTTGTTGTTTATGTACAGCACCTGAAAAATCTGTTATAATTTCATGTTATCCTCTTCTAAAAGTTTCCTTTCATTCTCTGCCTTTGCTTTTCTTATCACTTTTTATGCTCTCTTAACTTTATTATGCAATCATTCCTATCCTGCTCTGCATTTGATGTTTTATAACCCATGTCTGGCTCTTTCTCACCCTTGATTACTCTTACATTTCTCTGTTCCTTCACACTGGCCCCCTTTGAAAAAAAAATTCCTTGTGCAATTATTGCTAGATGGTGTGCATATTGCTAGATGGCTTGCATAACCCTTGGGCATACATTAATTTATCTTTGAACACTTTCTATTTCCCCTTTGTGTCCTTTCCCTCCACTGCTTTATCCTGTTCAATTTCACCCTGCACTTCCTGCATTCTTCCAAATTTTGCTCTGCTGAAATCCAATCTTCTTGTTTTCTCAGTTTCTTAGTTGAACATTAATCCCAATGAAATCCTTAACTAGATTACAGTCCTAGTTGTTTAGATGGTTCTCCCGCCACTTCTGCATCACTAGTTATAGCACAATTGTTACATAAATCAAAATCTAGAATTACTCCCTATGTAAGTCATATGCAAAGGCTACAAATTTGTTGCTCGTTTTTTTTTCTTCCCAGTTTTAGTGTCCCATTATGACTCTGTCCCAGCAAAGCACTTAAGCATGTGCTTAACTTCAAACACATGAATAGTCTATGAATCATGTCATTAAGTGCTTTGCTGGGATGGGGCCAATGTTTAGGAAGTTAACATCTTTTACTAGTAGTAGCTTGTGGATTTTTCCCCTCAAGCCCTTTTGATTTCTTTACTGTCTCTTCATTGTGCTATTTTCCTCCTTTATTAACTTTGTTACAGCCTTAGTTGTTCAAAGAAGAGGTAAAGCTGTCTACAGGTCTAAAGCATCAGAAACCCTGTGCAGAAACACTCCATTCCTCCTTGCATGTTGGATAGATTGCAGGAAAGAATAATTTGGAAGAGGCACCAGGAAGTTAGTCTGTGTGTACATGGCAGGAATGCTAGCTACTGTTGTGGCATCTCTGAAAACACGTCTCTTAATATAGAACCATTTTAGCTTTACAATCATGGCGTGCTCGCCTGTTTATTACCCAGAATGCAGCCCATGAAACAGGTGCTTAGGGATCTGCAGGCTTTCCTTTACAAGATGATTTTTCTTTACAGGCTTTCCTTTACAAGATGATTTTCTCTTGTCTGAATCCTTTACAAACTCTTAAACAGTCTATCATCTTCAAATTTGCTTCCTCCCACACTATTTGTTGTCCATTATCAGGATATTTCAACTACATTTACAATTTTGAGACTTCCTGTATGTATATTGGTCTTGTTATTGTTCTTTTTTTTTCTCATATGGTTCTTGCATTATTTTACAGAGAGAGAGACATCAAAAAAACTCCCTTGAGTGACCTCCTTATTAATTTCATGGTTTTGCCCTGGCTTCCTGAGTTTTATTTTCATTCAACATTATTTTTCCTCTCTATGGAACAATTACATTAATGTATTGTTTGTAATCTCTGAGCTCATATATCGAAAAGATAACTACTAAAAATGCTATATATTTTCACTGAACATTTTCAAACAAAAAGAAAATGTTTTATTGTTAGAAATTTTTTTTGTAGATTTTTTCCAAAATAGAAACTCAAAAATATTTTGGATTCCAGGTTTTGGATTTTTTTACCCCCTTTCTATCCTTATTTTCCCCTCCTCCACCCTTTCATTTTTCCACAGAGAAAGTCGACTGTGGGTAAAGTGGTGGTGGAGGTTTCTGAGGCAATGAGGCATGTGGTTTACCCCAACATGGCGGGCATTAAAGATATCCTTGTGGTAATTCTTGGCTTTGAAAGAATGCAGTTTCCTAACTGTGGCAGGGCTATTGATGAGACTCGTGTGCCCATAGTTTGCCCTCCTAAAGGAGCACCTGAGTACATAAACTGCAAAGAGAACTACTCCATTGTTATGCAGGTACTAGTGGACCACAGAGGCAGATTTATGCATGTCAATGTAGGCTGTACAGGAAAAGTTCACAGTGCCAGAGTTTTCTGCCATTTGGGAGTCTACATTCATAGATAGGCTGAGACACTTCCCCACAAATGACATTGACATAAATGGTGTTACTGTCCCCACTGTTATTTTGCAGAACCCCATGTACCTCCTGTTGCTTTAGCTCATAAAACCATAACCTGATTTCAGAGGCCCTGGCAAAGAAAGGTTTAATTTACTCTCTCAGAAGGTGTAGCATGGCTGTTGAATGTGCTTTTGGCAGATTAAAATCACGTTGGAAGTGTCTACAAACCCATCTGGATGCCAGTGCCATTAAAGTTGTCCGCATTGCTCTGGCTTGCTGTGCTTTTCACAACCTTTGTGAAGCCCAGAGGTGAGCCATTTCCCACTGAATAGACCTGACAGCAAGGGAACGCTGGATTGGTACCCTCAGCCAGAAAGTGCTGCTACCACTGCAGGAGCTGGTTGCACCGAAGCAGCAAAAGTCAGGGATGCTTTATGTTCAAACATTATGGACTCACATGGCCCAATGGAAGAGGGAGAATAGCACCTGTATGAATGTGTATGGGAAAGAAAACTGGCTCATTTATTTGGGGGTAGGAGTGGCAGTGCTTGGGAGGAGGTGGTCTTGATTGCCCTGCAATGTAAATGTGAATGACATGATGAATAAAGAATTTGGTTGGGGGGCACAATGGCTGTACAGATGGAATTTATTGACATGTGAATTGCCGTATCTAGCTAAATAGAGGAATACAATTTGCTCACTAATGCCTAATTGCTCCTGAACATGTTTTTACTGTTATTATCTTGAATGGTGATTGTACAATGTGATTCAGTGATAGCAATAAACTGTCTTGAAAACATGACATGCTTTATTTGTAAACATATCTTAAAACAGTAAACCACTCCCACCATCTTGGCCAGGCCAGCTACCATTAGAAAACTACACACTCAAAAAGAAAGGGCAGGAAATTGTTAATAGCCCCCACAATCGCCCTGCTACATGTCCCCTGGTTCCATGTTCTCCTTTCCCTTCTTTAGACATCTACCCCTCGCTTGGCAGTGAGGGGAGGGGGGAGGGTACCAAGAAGAATGGAAGAAGGAAGGATGCACAGTGTTTAGTTACCCTGCCCAGCCACTCATGAGTCCTGAATGCATGGGCTGCCCCGACCTGGCAGGGCCGCCCAGAGGATTCAGGGGGCCTGGGGCAAAGCCGGGGAGCTGCAGCACTTGTACTCACCTGGCGGCGGTCCGGGTGTTCGGTGGCATTTCGGCGGCGGGGGGCCCTTCAGTCGCTCCGCGTCTTCGGCAGCGTTGAAGGGCACCCGCCGCCGAAATGCCACCAAAGACCTGGACAACCGCCGGGACAGGGCTCGTGGGGCATTTCCACGGTGGGGGGCCCTTCAGTTGCTCTGCATCTTAGGCAGCACTGAAGGGCCCCCACCGCTGAAATGCTGCCAAAGACCCAGACTGCCACCGGGCCAGGGCTCGCGGGGCCCCTGCAGGGCCAGGGGCAAATTGCCCCACTTGCCCCCCCTGGGCGGCTCTGCGACCTGGAGATGTCTAAGCTACTGCTGGGCTGAGAGTACATTGCTGGGGCATCATGCCATGGTGTAGAGAAAGGCAGCAGGCGTCAGTGCTCTTGCAGCCATTATAGACAAGAGTTGTTGGAACAGTTCTTTCTGTTGAGCTCTGTCCCCCTCCCTTGGTTGCTGTCCTGTTCCAGGATCTGCTTTGCAAGTGCCAGCTCCCTCCCTCAAGCCCTGTCCTCCACCTGGGTGGCGAGCCACAGGCTTTCCTCCTGCTGTCAGCTTGCCCTTGTCCCAGTCTTCTTCGGGTACTGCCCCGGCCCTCTCAAGAACATTGACCGTAACTTCATCACAGAAACACTTCCTTTTGGAACAGTCCATGAAGTATGTTGGGCCAGGGATCGAGTTCCTGAAGAATAGCAGGCAGTAGAGGTTTAGGGTCCTGAAACAGGACAAGGAACAGAGGGTTATTGTTTAAAGTAGCTCAGTGAAGGAGCACAAAATTAATTATTGTGGCATCTCAAGGACATAAAATGCAATAGTTCTAAAGTGAACCTATACACTGCTTCAGTCCTTATATTGTCTCTGGACAGAACCTTGTTAATTGCAGCTACAGTAGTGCAGAGACAATGGTAAGTTTCAAATTATAACCTTTATTCTGTTTCATAAAAAAATCATAACTAATTGCCATATGGAAGGGGGGTGTTTAGTGACCTCGCTGCAAAAGGCTTTTTCTGCCTTTTCAGGCCTTTCATATTTTGGAAGCCGTAACTGTTGCTGTGGTGCCCTATTGGCAGAGGGAGATGTTATTCCAAGCTCCTGGAGGGAAACCTGCACTGTATGCAGCTGAAGTATTCAAACAAATAGTGCCCGAACAGAACATTTACAAGTGAAGTGGACTAGTCAGCTATCCAGGGGAGGTCTGGAAAATACAACCTTCCCTGCAATGTGACTGACTATCTGGAGTTCCCACTTTGGGAAAAGTTTGCAGCTATCAGTAGCCAGGATTGGGTCAGAATCCAGGAGGGAATTAACATGACACTGTTTTAGCTCACACATGGCTTCCCGTTATTGCTGCATGCAAACATGCTGAAATCTGTACTCCACCCTGGCATGGATCACGTCTAACTGACATGGACTGGATTTGGAAAGAGAAGACTGTTTCCCAAACACACACACTCAGTTCACTGTTTACAGGTGATGGCAGAGACCCAGCAGGAGTGATTACAGAGTGGCAAATTTCTAATTGCTGACAGGAAAACAAGAATGACTGTAGCAAACCTCTGTGACTGAACAGTATCCTATACAGCTATTTATGAATGTTTGAAGTTCCAAGCTCCCATTTTGAACTTCACTTGGTGGACATGGAGACACCTAGGTATGGTTGTACAATCCATTAGTGGCCAAATGTTGGTAGCTGGGGCTTACCATTTTTGCATTTCTTCTTACAGCAGAAATCCCTCCCATTACTGTAATAATACACTTACTGGGCTCTGGGGCAGCTTCTGTCTCCACCAGGTTCTCTGCAGGCTCGGCAGTGGGTTGTTCCTCAGAGGTGGGGATGTGAGTGTGTGAAATCAGACAGCTCTTCTGAGCAAGGACCAAGAATTTGCTGTTGATCCTGATCCACAGCCTGCTCTGGCACTGGTTTCATTAACAGAGTCACTCCATGCTCATGACTGGGGACCTGCTGTGGGCTCCCATCAGTCCCCAGGCTGGATTCAGGGGCTCCATCCCAGCTCATTAGGTCATCATGAAGCACAGTTGCCTCTATGCTGGGCACAGTGCCCAGGACCCGGTCAAAGACGACATAAAATTGGTATGTCATTGGCAAGTTGCCCAAAGTGCAGTTCTTGTCCCTGGTCTTCTGGTACTCGTTTTTCAGTCTCTTAATACTCTCCCTGCATTTTGATCACCTGTCAGGAAATCTGCCGAGCTGTCAGCTTTTAGCTATCTGCTAGTATTCGAGGTCATTCCTGGTGCTTTTGCTGAAGTCCACAGTTTTACTGGCCTTGCACCAGAGACTCACCAAAATCTGGCTGTGCTCCTGTGACCAGGAAGCAGCTCACGGTTTGCTCTCCACTGAAAACCTAGGAGGCTCTTTGACAGTGCACTTGCCGATTAGTGATCAGAAGATAATGGGGTAAAACTGACCTGAGCTGCTACGGTTCACAAAGGTGGGATTGCTTCCTTTTTCAATAGACTGGATTGCAGATTGTTGGGATAGAGAGCACTAAGGAAGCGGTGGGATAATTCTGTCTGATTCCCGGAACCCAAGTCAAGCGGCTGCATCTACACTGCAAAGCAATAGAGCTCAGACCCTGTGTCACAGCTTAACTCGACCTCAGACCCTCAGCCCGGTAGAGTCCTGGGACCCTGGGTCTGAGCCATGGGTTAGTGCAATTGCTGTATAGATGCATAGGGGGTTAGATTGGAGTCTGGGCTCTAGTTCGGGCTTATGCTGAGGTGTAAGCATACCGAGAGACAAAAACCAAAACCAAACAAACAAAAGCCTGAACAGTTTATGGTTTTTGTTTAATCAGAAAATGAAAAAAAAAATCAACCAAAATGAACATTGTTCAGTTTTTCCTTCAGCTGCAAAGACATTTTTCATTTAAAAAAACCTATCTAATTGCAAATGTTCATTCCAGCTCCAATCCGAGTCAATGTTCATGTTGTAGTTTGAACTGAATAACTTGTTTCCCCCAGTGTCCCACAAGAAGCGCACAAACAGAACTGTAAAAAGCGACAAAGAGTCATGTGGCACCTTATAGACTAACAGACGTATTGGAGCATAAGCTTTCATGGGTGAATACTCACTTTGTGTGTCTTTTATTTACTTGATAAGCTCTTAATTATGATCTATGATTTATTTATGATTCAATAAGGATAAATTCAAAGTACTCAATTTAGGAAGGAAGCATCAGTTGCACACATACAAAATGGGAAATGATTGCTTAGGAAGGAGTACTGTGGGAAAGGATCTGGGGATCATAGTGGACCACAAGCTAAATATGAGTCAACAGTGTAGCACTGTTGCAAAAAAAAGCGAATATCATTCTGGGATGGATTAGCAGGAGTGTTGTAAGCAAAACACGAGAAGTAATTCTTCAGCTCTACTCAGCACTGATTAGGCCTCAACGGGAGTATTGTGTCCAGTTCTGGGTGCCACATTTCATGAAAGATATGGACAAATTGGAGTAGGTCCAGAGAAGAGCAACAAACATGATTAGAAAACATGACTTATGAGGGAAGATTGAAAAAATTGGGTTTGTTTAGTATGGAAAAGAGAAGACTGAAAGGGAACATAACACTTTTCAAGTACATAAAAGGTTGTTACAAGGAGGAGGGAGAAAAATTGTTCTTCTTAACCTCTGAGGATAGGACAAGAATCAATGGGCTTATTGCAGCAAGGGAGGTTTAGGCTGAACGTTAGGAAAAACTTCCTAATTGTCACGATGCTTATGCACTGGAATAAATTGCCCAGGAAGGTTGTGGAATCTCCATCATTGGAGATTTTTAAGAGCAGGTTAGATAAACACCTGTCAGAGATAGTCTAGATAATATTTAGTCCTGCCATGAATGCAGGGGACTAGACTAGATGACCTCTCCAGGTCCCTTCCAGTCCTATGATTCTATAATATTGTGTATTAAAGCTTTTTAGCACAAAACATACTTTCTCTTTCACTTCTTTCATCATTGTACAGAGGAAGGGGTTTATATTTTTAAAAAAATATATGGGATCTTTGCCAAACTACTAGGCTAAAAGTGTGACATGATCTACTTACACTTTCTCCATGGGAGGAATTAGCAGTCTCACTGTTGGCTATTCACTATGTATCTTCTGGTCATTAGTTCAACAGCCGGCTTAGCCAAAGTACGCTAGGATCTGAAATCAGTAACTTGACACTGTTAAAATCTTTCCAGTTTTGGCTGAACTCTTGTACAATTTCAATCCAGACCACCTTGTGTCGTTTCATTCAATAGGATTTCCAATCCAGACCACCATGTGTCATTTTAATTAGAAGATAAGAACAGGCAATTCAAAGCACAGGCTGAGAGAAAATTGGAGAGGCACTCTATATATCCCTGTGTATAAGTTCCTCTAAACAATAGCACGAACGCTATAATTGGAAAAAAAAGATTAAACAGTAAATGAAAACAAGCTCTGAGGGTAAGTTTTATGAAAAGACTGAGCAGATCATAGTGGGTAAAGTTATTTTCATTTCCAGTAAATCAAAATTAGTAATTATAAACTGAAGGCAATAAATATGGTTGTATCTGCATTATTAATTTGACTGGTATTAAAAAATTCCAAATTTAAGTAGGTATATTTCCTAAAGGTCCTAGTTGCCCCAAAGGGACTGCAAACTTCTCCATAAGGTTGTGGACTGTAGTAGGACAACGCTATTATTATTTTGGTCATTATTTGTACTGAAGTGGTGCTAAGGAGACTCAGACCTGGACCAGGCCCCTGTTGTGCTAGGCACTGTACAGAACAAAAGGATGGTCCCAGCCCCAAGGAGCTTACAATCAATTGGCCCCCGAGGGGTGTTTGTGTTGACACCTGTTCCAGCGCAGTCATGTACATTTTATAAAATAAACTTCATGACTAAGATTTTCAAAGGTGACTAGGTGATTTTAGGGGCCTCCCTGTTTGGATGTCCAGTGTGAGACACGCTAAAGGGGGCTGATTTTCAAAAGGTGCATGCACTGCAATTTTGGAAAATAAGCCCCCACATTTATGAGTCACCACTGAAAATCTTGGGGGACAGCACTTTGTCAAATATTAGGACCACTAGGAATGTGGCACCACCCTGAATTTACCCTTCCATGGCTTTATGCATGCACTAGCCCAAAGTGAGTCGGGGAGACAATGCAATCAAGATACTAAGCAGAATTTTAGATATCCCAGTGATTATCAGTGAAATAAGAAAAGGCCGTTGACAGTGAAGGGAGAAAAAAGAGTGCTGATCATTTTAAATACACCTTTCTTTATAGACTCAGTCCTGCACTCCTGACTCAGGCAAAATCCCATTGGATCAATGAGAAGCATTTAATATCAAGCACCATAGGATCAATGGGAGTGTTAGCAGAATCAGGTGTGCAGTGTGAGGACTTGCAGTATGGGAATATCACAACCCCCTAGAGATATAACAGCTTTACAAATGCCAGTAGAGAGATCTGGCTTCTGCCGTTTGGCTTTTATTTTGAGCAGAATATTATTTAACAGCCAGACTTTTATAAAAAGCCCTAAAAAGGGGGGAACAAAGAGACAAAGTGGCTGCCGCTTAAAACCTTGGAAGTTGCTCATGTGGGAGGCAAATGCAATGACAACCAATAAGAGATGTGCCTTGATAATTGCTTTATCAGTCTCTCTAGAAGAAATGTAAAGAGAAGTTAGGAGGAGTAACAGCCTGATAGTCTGATTCAGCAGAACCAAAACCTGACTTTCCCCACAACTATATAATGAAGTTCTGGAGCTTCTTTCTAAATGGCAGATGCTATGCCCAGTTTACTGTCTTTCAATAAGTACTACAATAATGACGCCTTTTTTGCTACTTTGTTGCCATTTGCCAATCATGGACAAACTCATTCTTAACTCATTCACCTTAGATCTTGACACTGCACACGTGCAATCTAGTCATCTTAAATTAGCAAAGGCACAAGTGTTTTTTTTTCTTATCGACAACAGTTGGCTTGAGTAATCAGTGCATTCACTGGCATTACAGCAGTGAGAACTGGAATAATGGACTGGTGAATTGGGCTCTGTGATTGGACCACTAGGAGCAGACGAATGGTGGAGACTTCATGTTAATGACTTTGACAGCCCACCTGCTCCCCCACCTGCCTATAAGAGGCAGTTCAGATGGAGGAGAGGATCAGAGAGCAGCCAGCAAAACATTATGGAGGGGACAGTGCACTCCAGGAGGCCAGATGCATTGAGAGAATAGGGAGGTAGTCGAGCTGATGGAGTGGGATGGAGATAGAAGGATCATTGGGTAAGGGGGGAAAAGTAAATCACGTAATTTGGAAAAACAAATACTGAGTTTCCCCAGCTGCATGTTGACCCTTTTAAGCTGTTGCTGAACATGCAGATCATGTAGCCAGCACTGCAAGTTGTGACATGTCTGATGACTAATTGTTTAGCCCCACCCTGTGGCAGACCTCCTCCTTAATCAGGGGCAATGTTGAACTTGATGATTTTTTTCTTTATTTAAAATGTAAGCAAAATCTCTTAGAGCTTAAAAACAGGCTTGAAGCCAAGCCACCTCTCCATATTCCCGGCCCAAAGATCAGCATGAAAAAGGGTTTCACCAAGCCAATTTCCTGATGACTAGGCTAGTTAAGTGTGAAGTCAAGAGCTACACATTTCCACAGCATCTGAAGCACAGAGGTCTGTGAATGTGAACCATTTTACAAAGAAACAGCTCTTAATTAGGTATACATTTGAATATAACTTTTATTTTACATTCAAATCAGTTCTGATGATAAGAAAAGAGTCTGACTTCAACCTTTTCCCCCTTATAATATGTGACAGTTACCAAGACGCAGCAGCTCCTGCTATGAGGCATACAGTGGAACTGCAACGTTCTACATGCTGGAAACAGTGCAATTAATCTGAAAGCCATTCTAGCACTCCATTCTGTAGGTGGTATGACAGGCTAGAGTCTGCATAAAGAAGCAGGAAACCCCATAAGAAGAAAATGAAAGTAGTTCTGGTTATGTTCAGCCTCAAAGCTTTTTATGTCAGAGTACGTGTGAGAAGATCCCAAGTGTCACTGGAAGGTATTTTCTATGAGGTTTGGTGCTTGATGTTGGAACATTTTTCATCTCAGGAAATTAATAGCTAACTAGTGGAGAAGAATATGTAGTGAATTAGACTAGGATTAGGATCCATGAGTAAAAGACTGAAACTGTGGACCAATCTAGTATTTTAAATTGAGCAAGTGGGTTGCTGCATCAACTTCAGGCATGTCAATTCTGTCATTTCGTTTTGCTTTACTTAGCGCTAAGTTCTGCCAGGTTCCAAGTCAATTTTAAGCATGCAATAGAGACTGTTCTCTAGCCCTGCTCGTGTTAAACCTCTATGCTAATGATTGGAACACTGCCAAGATTGACCACTGAGATTACAAGAGGTTTTTTAATTGTAACCTGCTGCTTTCTTTCTTCCTTCCCCTAGCTCCTCTTCCCAGCCCAGGAAAGGATTGGCTACTTGGGAAATGGAAATTCAAACGTTCTTTGACATTCTGTGGACTTGTTTCTTGACATGATGACCCATATTGCATGGTGCTGGATAGGCTCTCTCTCTCTCTCTCTCCTCTCTTCCCCTTTGAGGAAGCTACATTGCTCTTTTTAAACAGCACAAACATTAATATGTTGTATTTGCTTTTCACCTACAAAAGCTAAGCTGGTCTTTTTACTGTGATAACCTAAGCACTCCATATCTGAAAGTCTTATTTTAGGTCGAAGCAATTGCAAAGATTTACATTTTCCATATATTATAATGATGGCTTGGAGGAAAGAAAATCAGGGGGTGGGTATGTTGTTGCTTTTACCAGGCATCAGAATATTGGCTGATTCCAGAGCAACTTTTCTTCTTGAGAGAGGACTTGTGAACATAATCAATTAAAGAAGGAATCTGATTTGCTTGTAATTGTTTTTCTGTCTATATGAATGATGTAAGGGTATATTGGAAGAATTCACTCTTTTCTAAAATAACAGGTTTACCAGTTGATTTATGGGTGGGTTTTTTTGTTTTGTTTTGTTTTTGTTGTTCTCTCTGTAGGTGAGAAAAAGGTTAATTTGCTGGAGGAAATCATGTCTGTGCCAGAGAAGGTCAGCTTGCTCCATCATCATGTACTGCCGTCTGAAGCTGACTTGGACTCACACAACTTGGTTGAATGGAAAAATTAGACGTTTTGATTTTTTTCAGCATAGTGCCTGCAGAATTTCTGTTTTCTCCAAGGGTTTTCATACCTTCACCAGAAAGGAAGGACTGTATGACCCATTTCAGTTACTCTGATGTCTCATTACCCAGTTCAGCAGCAATAGCCCAATCTCGTTCAGAATGATGTAAAATTTCTGATAGCTGATTACTGCATTCTAAAACTACTAATTTAATCCTAAATTGTGCCAGACTCATGCCTTCTCCGATCCTCCACTTGACCACGGGCCAAAACAACCCCTGATATATCACAGAGTAGCTAAAGTGTTGCTTAAGTTGCTGTGGTTAGCACAGTCCCTTGGAACTATTTTGCTGGCCCATGACCAGGCAAGGTGCTGGTTGCTCCCAGCTCACCACTCCTGCTCTTGCCATGACCACCCCACGAAGGCTGAATGCTAGAAACTCACAGTGCCGTCCATAGCAGTAGTAATTCTGAAGAGAACCTCTCAGGATCTGCCCCCTTGTAAATTGATGGTGTTACAAATAGTAAATGAGTGATCGAATAAGTAAGATGGTCTGAGAAGAAATAAGATATTGCAAGTGGCACCCTCCCAGCAAATGCTCTAGACATCTGTGGTCTAGACTTTGAGGTAAAAACATGGCATCAAATGCAAATCTTAGTGACATAATGAGCGAAATCCTGTAAGCCTTACTCAGTAACTTCAATGAGACTATCTGTATGGGATAAGCCAGGAGGATTTGGCCCAAAAATGATTTCATGGCACACTGGTGGAATCAATGATAATAGCACTTTATCAGTTTCTGATAAAGAATTGCTTCTCCAACAGAACATGTTTATGTTAAATGTAACAGAAGCTGTATGTCTATTGAATGTATCTATCTACCTGTCTGTTATGCACCAGCACCCACCTTATCTGAACACAGCAAAATGATTTAGCATACTGGCAAATTGAAAGACTGTATTCACCAGCCTTTCCTTGTATACTCCATGGAGTGTTCTTGACTTTTCCACCCCATATATTTATTTATTTGCCTTTCCTCTCATCTATTTATGTTCATATAGCATGATCATCACATGACTTCTGAACATCTATTTTGTATCTTATTCTATCTTTAGGAATGAGAATATGGGCTGTCCTTGGAATGTTACAGGGGGAAAGCTATTAGAAAGAGAGGTGATCAAATATTGTAACTACATTTTTGTTTAGTTAATTACATTTTTCAATGTTGTGTTGAGGTTAAAAACTGGTGTTACCTGGGCATATTATGTATATCCTACCCATATTCATTGTATTGACTATTTTAATCATTTTTATTATTGCTATGCAGTATTCAATTATGGCATCAGTGATATCACTGTTATGTTTTGTTCCTCTTCTCAGTTGAGGAGTTTGAGATAGATTATTTCATATTATTTTGCTTTAAGCTAAAGCTCCACTCCTGCAAACCCTTACTGGTATGCTTAGCCATAGACTTCAACAGGGTGAGTAGACTTTCATGGCACAACTTTCATGAATAAATTACTCACATTGGTTTGCAGGATTGGTCCCCAAAAGTCTGTCTTATGAACTAAACTTGTAGGAGTTCATCTGAAATCGTGGTAAAACGTGAGATGTAACATAACATCCATATATGATGATGTCCAGTCCAGTTATGTAAATTTATGTATTGAGTGCAACTAATTCAAATATGAGTATATTAAAGCAGTTAAAGGATGAGGGAAATTCTAATATTCAAATTACAATCTGACATTACTTGGGCTCCAGTTCATGTAAGCAAACCTATTCAGGGAAGAACTTAAGCACATGGTGGCCCTTAAGTACCTACGTAAGTGCTTTTTTGAATCAGGACCTGGATGTTTTAAACCAGGGGGGCCACAAAGCATTGCAGATTAAAAGGAGCTTCATAAATGTGCAGTTCTTAAAATTTGGGGACTACTGTATATTCTCATTGCCCAGAAAAATGAATACACAGGATTCCCATTAAAACCAATGGGATAAATGTATATTGATACATCTGGGTGTAGCTTGGAAGGGATACCTGCCATTGCTGGGAAAAGTGGCTGATGCTCCATTGTATTTCAGCATTATCTTAATTTTTGGAAATGGTGAACCATTTTTGCTGCATTGTAGCCTGGAAACTGGAAATGCTGCTCACCACCCTCAGGCACAGAAAGGGCCTCCTATGGCACGCTTACTTTTAAACCTAAGTAGGGAGCAGGGTTAAAGAACTGGCTCCAACCTTGGCCTGCCTGTAAGCCTGAGACTCTACGCTATGCAGTAACTCTGAATTTCTGTTGTCTCACTGGGGTAGGGTGACCTGATGAGAGGAACAAAATATCGGGACACCAGGGGACCGCTGGCAGAGCAAAAAAAAAAAAAAAGGCCAAGTGGCAGTGGAGCGAAATATCGGGACAAATTGCATCCCGACCAGAGATCGGTCGGGACGCGGGACAAACACTGAAAAATCGGGACAGTCCCGATTTAATCGGGACGTCTGGTCACCCTACACTGGGGCAAAGGGTTCATCAAAATCATAGTTTTGATGAGAATATTTTTGTTGTTTGACTTTTTTCTTATTCTAGGTCTGATTTACTGGATCTGACTCTTTTATATGGTCTGCTGATTGACGCCAATAAAATGCTTCACCAAACCCTTGCTTTGTTGCTGCCTTTTACATTTTTCAATAGCTGGCTTTGAAATAAAAGCTTTATTTGTAAACGTGAAACCTCCAGAAAAACAATGGCATTATCTGGAGTTAGTTAAGGGATTTTCTCAGGCTTGTTGACTAGCATGATATAATGACTCTAATACCGATCCCACTTATACCAGTGCAAGTCAAGTACAACTCCATTAAAATCAGTGGTGTTACACAATGACAATGAGATCACCACTAGACTCAATGTATTCATTTGTACCTTTTACACATGGTACTGGACATTCGTGTTTTAGTTAATTTCATTGCTTTCAAAATATTAAATAGTCACCAAAATGTTCCAATATAGTAGCAGAAAATATTCTCTAATATATGTTATGTATCATACCCCCATCATCATTTAATAATATCTTTCAATTATTATAAGATTTTCCTACAAGGCTTGGAGTAAAACTATTATTAAGATAAGTTTGAAGACTAAACAATACTCTCTTTTGGAGAGTCCAAGTTAACAACTGGATTTCCTTTAAAAAGCTGGGGAGCAGAGGAGGAAGAAAATGTAATGCAATAATATCACTTTTTGTGATTCTAAGGGGGATGACTAGAAAACTTTATTTGATAGACCAAATGCTGCCTAGAGACACACACACAAAAAAACAAGTAATATAATTTTTATATGCAGAATGCACTAGAAAACAATTCCTTAAAGATGAAGGTTACCTGGCATGTAGGAACTTTACTTCCTAGTACATAGATCTACTGTGGGCATCTGCCTCTTTCAAGACAGGATAACAGCAATGACTTGTGGGGGTAGTTGTGACACTACTGAGGAAGGGTAATTAATTTCTTGAATAAGTTATCTGGTTTATACTATCACTAGGGAAACTTTCAGAAACCGATCCTGTGACCCTGGCTCATGTATTGTTATTCAAATTAATATTCACAAATGCTTCTATGAATTAACCCAGCAGTAATTATCAATATCTGAGAAACATTGGGTTTATGTTTTTCCACAAAGGTTGTACAGAATAAAGCAATATAAATAATTTACAAGTTCAGTTAACCTTCAGTTCAGCTATGGCAAAACTCATGTTGGATGCCAACACTACTGCCTTTTGCTTCATTTTTTGTTAAAAGAGCTCTATTTCACTGAAAACACATGTGAGTTTACCAAATATTACACTAAGTTATTAATGTTGTGAAGAGCACCTTCCAAATCTGAACCACTCTGCAGCCAGCCTGCCTCCCTAAAGACAGCTCTAACAGGTGGAGATGGCTTCCCTTTATCTCCCCGGGCTTAAATGATGACACTTTATATATCAACATTGTCAAATATTACAGTGCTGACAATCCAGATCATGTGCTTCCCCAGTGTCATTGGTTGGAGGGGTGAATATAGTGCCTGGCTCTAGCATGGTAGGTGACACCGGGTGGCAGGCTATCATGGACTGAGTGTATCATAGTGCTCTGGAGACCCCACTACACTCGACAGTTACACTGGTGTGGCAGTTCTGCCTCATAGCACCAGAGGCCACTGTCAGGAGATTGAGTGGCCGCAGCTGTGGCTGCCATCAGTAAAGCAATGTTATAATAATATTGTTATATGTTATGATAAGTGGGATTGGGCTTGTTTTTTTAAAAGTCACTTTACTGTTTTGAGAGTCATGGGTTGTGGCTTATTGCACGTGTTTTATTTAGAGGTCGCTTAGTTTGGCTTTTTTGGTGATAGGTGACTTCAGCACAAAGTTATAGTTTAATGATGGTTGTGGGAGTGGTTTCAGTGATTGACTAGTGTCAATGTGTATGCACAGCATTAGCATTTTAGAATGTTCCTATCCCCACTCCTGTTCAATGAAAAAAACCCACCCAAATTCACAAACTTTCTGGCGCACCCACTGACACATCCTATGGTCCAATTGTTTGTCCCACATTGGGATATGCTTCAACGGTTCAACACGAGAATGTACCACACTGAGGCAACAGAGACCATGGAGGATGGAGAGAGGGAGGATAACCTTTTTTAATACTATAAGTATGCACACATTTATTATGTTAATATTTTAATGTGTAACTTAATGTTGTATGCAGCAAAACTAGAACTACTAAAAAAAATGAACTTTATATAAATACCCCCGCTCCCCTCCCCCTGAAATGGGCTTGTTTTGAAAGGGAGTGCTCTTTTCTCCCCCCCGCCCCCAAGAGTTGGCAACCCTTCTTGTGCTGAGCAGAGGTGCAGCATCTGGCAGCCAACTTGGGGGGGGCAGGAGAGGAAGCTCCTACCAGCCTCTTGCCCCTCTCCCTACACACACTTAGTCCTGTGCTAAATAGGAGAAAAGGTGAGCATTGTGGGGGAGAGGAAGAGGAAGGAGACAGAGAAGGATCCCGGGAGTCTGTGCTCCACTCCCCTACATGTTCCCCAGCCTGCAGAGAGCCAGCCCCAGGTTACCTGCCAGTTCTGCTAGTGCTCTGCATTTTCCCTGAAGGCCATGGATTTTCTGACCCTGCTACTGGGCTCTATGTGGCTAGAGGCCCTTTTCCTATTCCCCTACCTCCAGCTTAAAGGCAGCCAGACCAAGCTGCTCTATGTTAGAGGGACATCCTGGTCCCTACGCAGTTGTATAAGGTGTTGTTCCTGCCCCCACCCAAGTCCTCCAGCCATTTGCTTTTGGAGCCGGCTGAAGAGCTGCTTTTCCTGCTGACTCCGCAGCTTCCAATGCTGCCTTCTTTTACCCTCAGCTTGGGCAGGGGAAGAAGAGGGCCATAATTAGTGCTGCTGTCCTCCCCCCAGGCCAGGGAGATGGGGTAAGGAGGCACATGTTCCTGCTGCCCCTCCGCCTTCCAGGTGGGCATGGTGGGGTAAAGAGGCCCCCTTTAATCAGGCAGCTGTTCCCCTGTGCCCGGGGAGGGTTGGTGAAGAGGCCCTTGTTGCTGCTGCCCCCTTCTCCAAGACCTGAGGGGGAAGTGAAGAGTGCCCCTGCTCTTGCTGTTACCCCAACCACAGACCATGGCAAGAGGCATGTTTGTGGCTGAGTTAATGTATGAAATAGATGGCTGGTGACTCTTTGCGGGAGCTGTGTATGGTAGGCCAGACTAGCTGGGAGGATCTGGGGAGACAGGACTGATGCGGGGGTGGGTCTATTATTAATGGGGAGGGCTGGGTGTGTGTTTAACAGCAGAATGAATTGTGCAGGGAATTAACGGGGGGGGGGCTGTCTAAATGTACAGCGGGGAGCAGAATTAATGGTGGGCTGCATGTCCAAGGGGCACATATAGATTTATTTGAGAAAGATATGTGACCTAAGGACTTAATTGAGTGGGCCCGGGTGGAGGGACTGAGAGCACTCAGATTAAGCCCATTATGATTTATTCATATTTACAGAACATTAATATACTCTTTTTATGTTGGAATATATTGGCAAGTATGTAAAACAAAAGTATAAGTAAGCAATTCTCCCAATTATTTTTTTTTTATTTCTGGTTGAATTTCCTGAAATTCAGAGAGGAAAAAAGGGGCAGTTCCCGATAAGGGTTCAAAAATCAGTGAACAGATAAAAAATAACATGAATATATATAAAAAAGAACCTCATGATTTTTCGCCAATCTCATTACTGTTTTAATCTATTTCACCATTTTTGAACAAATGGTGTTGGCACTAATGCTGCAGCAAAACTCTTGGTGCTGTGGTGAGGGAGTGGGAGCAGGAGGAGAAATGAAAACAACTCTTTCATTTAAAGAAAAGAAGACAAAATATGCACATGATGTCATCTATATTCAACAATATGCAAATAAATGCATCACTGCATGTATAGAATCTCCAGATTTCTGGAGTTTTGTCCTTAACAATTATGTGAAGGCCAAAAGTATAACTGGGTTCAAAAAAGAACTAGATAAGCTCATGGCAGATAGGTCCATCAGTGGCTATTAGCCAAGATGGTCAGGATGTAACCCCATGATCGAGGTCACCCTAAGCCTCTGACTGGAAGGGGAAGACACGGTGGATCGCTCCAAAACTACCATGTTCTGTCCCTCCCCTTGAAACTCTGGTACTGGCCACTATCGGAGATGGTATGGTGGGCTAGAGGGATGATTGGTCTAGGGATAGCTCAGTGATTTGAGCTTTGGTCTGCTAAACCCAGGGTTGTGAGTTCAATCCTTAAGGGGGCCATGTAGGGAACTGGGGTAAAAATTTGTCTGGGGATTGGCCCTGCTTTGAGCAGGGGATTGGATTAGATGACCTCCTGAGGTCCCTTCCAACCCTGATGATTTACGATTAATCAGAGCTGTCTGACCCTGTATGGCAGGTCTTATGTTCTCGTGTATCCTCTATATTAAGAAATGAATTTACAAGATCTTATGTAGGCTAATATTTTTCATGTAGAACAGCCTAAAAATGGCCCCCAAATTGCCAAGTCCATTAGCCCAGTGGTAAGTGTTTGAAGCTGAACAATCACGTTCTTGACAATCATCAGTAAAGTCAGAGAAATCAGAGGCAGAATAAATAGTAACTGTCTGACTAAACTGGTGTAACTGATGTGAACGACCCTTCCGCTCCTGTTAGGTTTTCATGTTCTTTGTCTAGTTTCTCTATCCATAAAATTGAAAGTCCAAATTTTGTTGTTCAATTCATATTTCTCTGTTTGGGTTTTTTGTCTATAGTAATATTCCTCATGAGTTTTTCTAATTCATTAGATGCCTTACTTCTTTAACCAATTCTTTATTTTTCTTTTCATTCTGATTTTTTAAAAATAACTTGAAACACTATGTTTATTTTTGTCTATTCATCTTGGATGTTTTGATCATATATACTAGAACCTTTTATTGCCTTCACAACCATCAGAACTCTTTCTTGCTTTCCCTTCCCCTGGGCATATTGTATATTGTTCCTAGTTTAGCCATTTGGCTTTAAGAAAGTATTTGAATTTGAAGAAGTTTAAAGTACACAAATACAAGCACACACACATCTACAAAGAGGATCTATTCCTTGTAATTCCTGTTTATATATCATGGAGTTTGTCACTGGAAGAATAAGCATATTTACCAATTCAATATACCTTTAAACATATATATACCTTTAAACATCCTATCTTCCTATGACCAATTGTATTTGACAGTTGGATTTATTAATCCCATATCAGTATTTTGGGCATTGGCAAAATATTACCATAGGGAGTTTACAAAAATGGCACAGTGTGGTATAAATATTTTATCAGCGTAGATTGGAATGATGGTGTGACACATGGCCAGAAAGGGTTAAGCATCCTGCAGGATAAATGACCCAAATTCAACCTCTAGAGACATATTGGTAGATAATGTTTGTGTTTTTGTGTGTTTACATATATATTATTAGAAGTTAACAATGTAATCGAACATTTACTGTCTATGCTGTATTCTGTTAATTCAGAGATCCAATGGAGATCTTAACATTTAAATGAAGTGTAAATATAGTGATATCCCTGTATTGATTTCTCTTTGAAGTATGTAGCAGATCACCTGCAAATGGTGAAAAACAAGCAATTGCCTTATGTTAATTCCTGTAGCTAATTACTGGTGATGCTTAGGAAATAGGTCTATTTCAAAGTCTCAATGATTGCCTTTTGTTTGCCTAAGGATTCTGTGCTGTCAAGAGAAGGCCAGGAACTGTATAAATGTCTCTTTGGTCTTGATCCTGTTTTATCTCAGATCTGCTTGATGCTTTATGTAAGGGAAGCTTGAGTTGTAAGACTGAGATCACCAGTCCCATCTGGATCACCCTATGAACATTGGACTATAACCTATGGACTAATTCTGAAAGAACTCTTTGCAACTACAAAGCTCACCATCTCTACTATTAAACTGATCTCAGCATTGTACTCATGTCTATATGTATACTGATATTTTAACAAATACTCTCTTTTCTTTTTATTTTTTTTTTTAGTTTAGTTAATAAGAATTGGCTGTAAATGTGTATTTAGGTAAGATCTGGAATATCCATTAACTTGGGAGGTAATGTGTCTGATCCTTTGGGATTGGTAGAACTTTCATATTTGACTTGGCTCTCTGAAAGGGAGCCCAAAAGCTGGGTTGCTTTTAAAGGAACTGTGTTTTGGCTTCTGTGTAACTAGTAAGGTATTATAGAAGCTGTTTTGTGTTGGCTTGGTAAATCTAAGTATTGGAATATCCACCAGTTTTGGGGATTGTCTGTCCCATTCTTTGCAGTTTGCTCTAATTGAGTAATCTCAATGTGGCCCCTCCCAGGACACTCGTAACAGATGGCATTACTCATGAGCTGTTATTATTCACCATCATGTATTCTGTATATTGCATGTGTTACGGACTAACTTGACCTTCTATAGTTTGCTATAACTTCGGTTTCTTGATTCAGCCTTTCTGATGTCAATAAATTGCAGTAACAAACAGTGGATAATAACAGATTTGTGTGTGGCAATGGTAAATTCTGGCAAATGGTGATGAGACATATTCAGCAAGGGCCAGGTCCAACTCCTACTGTAGTCAATAGGGATCTTTCCATCTCTGTCAGGAATAGGATCAGACCTCAGGTAAAAGCCATTTTAGAGCTGGGTGAGGAATAGTTTGCCCATCTCATTAAAATTTTTTAGATATGAAAAAAAATTTCCCTTCCCAAATCAGGATGAAAAGCCCAAATTTCAGAAATTTTTGCAAACCAAAAATTTAAGAATTTTTTTGGGGGGTCAATCAAAACATTTTGTTTGGATCATTTCAAAATGCTTCATTTAACTTTTGTCCTTTTTTCTCTTTTCAAACAATTTTTAGTCTAAATTTACTAAAATTTCAAAACAAAAAGTCATTTTCACTCAAAACCCCCAAAACTTTTTGGTTCAAAATTGTTGAAACAGAACATTTTAACAATTTCAAACAAAAAAGAAATGGAATTTTTTTTAGTTGGGAGATTTGACAAAATTGACCTTGTTTCATGAACAGTTTGGGTTTAGACAAATTGGCATTTTTTGGCAAAAAATGGTTTGCTGCAAAATTCCCTCACTGTTCTGCATACTATGCATTGTCTAGTATGGATAAGCAAGCAATAGTTAGTATGTCTATTTCTTCTGTCTTCCTCAGCTTCATGGCTATTTTTTTAACCAATGCTAAGAATTTAAAACTAAAGATCAGCTCGCATGAGTTATAATCAGCACTTTAGCCCCAATAGTATTCTCTGGACTAAGAGGATTTCACTGTGTTTTGAAAGCTGTAGTCTACTTTCTTGGTAGAATAGTAGGACCACTTTCAGGACATACAGGACCTGATTCCAGTCAGACTGATTGAAGAGGTATAAGTCCAGAATAATTCTATTGAAATCAATAAAATAACAAAGGCAAAGAACTGGTATAATGGAGTGCAGTCAGGATTGCATTATTCCATTGCAGCTAAAACACAACAAGATGCAGTAGAACTATACATGTATGTTTATAAATGTTGAGGTAGCAACTATTTTGACAGAAATATAGGTACCTCTTGAGCTATTTTTAAAGATTTGTTTTTTGAAAGCCATGCTAGTAAAGCACTTCTGGTAAACTGGTTTGAAAATGTTTGTGGTGAAAACAGTGCTCCAGAAATGGGCAGGGCAGACAGCCATGGAGACTAAGGACCTCTGCTTATTCACAGAACATGTACAGGTCAGGCAGTTTCCTCCACTGTCTCCCAGTGTGCCTCAGTCCTGACCTAAAGGTCCAGCTGAAGTATGCCCATTCTCAATCCTTGATCTCTCATTTAAATAGGTTAGTGAGCATCCATCAGATGGTAGCTGCTTTTTGGTTAGCCTCACCACCAACCCAAGATGCAATGTGGCGTTGTAGTGAGATATTCTAATACTAAAAAGATACTAATCTTTTGAGCCATTCAGTCACCACAAACTTTCTTTTTTTCCAGTGGGAATCAAATGTCTAGTGAAATGCCTTTACTCACCAGAGGTTACACAGTGGGTGTCCTTCCCAAACATGTCATGGAAGTGTTACATTAGGATCTTATATTAATAAATTGTGGGTGTCTTCTGTTTACCTGAAGAAAGAGCTGGCTACTGTGGTATGTGTCCCTTTACATTGTATTCACCTTCTTAGTACTAAAATGTGAAAAAATTATCTAAGTAACAGCAGGCAGAATGTATGCCACATAGTTGTAGCACAGTCAGTCCCAGGATATTAGAGCAACAAAGGTAGGTGAGATAATATTTTCTATTGGACCAACTTATGTTGGTGAGAGAGACAAGCTTTCGAGCCACACAGAGCTGTTCTTAGGTCATGACCTGAACACTGAAGAAAATCTCTGTGCGGCTCGAAAGCTTGTCTTGCTCACCAACAGAAGTTGGTCCAATAAAAGATATTACCTCACCAACCTTGTCTTACCAGGCAGAATGGACATGATTCATGAAGTATATTCAAAGGAATGCTCCAAATAATGCCTATTGAAATGAACTGAATACACAAAGTTAGAGAAATAAAATATACCTAGCTAAAACTTATTGTAGGCTCAATATGAATTACACTCGGGCCGAAGAATACTTACACACCAGAATGTTATTAAACATGCTTTTGCTAACAGAAGCCCACTGTCATTAGTAAAACAAATTCAGATTAATTTATGGTAGTGATCTTGTGCTGGTAACTAAGATCTTCCAATAAATCAAGAGAGGTTTGAATTTTCCATTGACATAGGGCTTTTATTTCTGTCCATCATGGTAGTGTCTGAGAGTATCCCACATAAAACCAGTAACAATAGTCCCTACTGGACTTCATGGAGTCTCTGTCTCTCTTTTCAGGGTAAAAACTGCTTGGGGTAGGGATTTTTTGTTTTTGTGTGATTGATTAGTTAGTTACAGGTTATTTTGTCTTTGGGGAGGTTAGTGGAGGCAGAAGAGGTGTCAGTGCTGTGAATGTTGTTTTTATAGGAAGGCCCTTTCCAAGTGCTAGTCATGGGCTAAGGAACATGCATGGAAAGAGCCTGCCAAGGAAATAATAGTAGTGGCAATTCTAATTTTGCCAGTGCCAAGGTACATACTTCAAGTCCCATAAAAGCATAAACAACATTCAAAATAAAAGAGGGATCTGTATCCACGTATGTGAATTTCTTACATTGTCTTGTCAGGAAGACAGAAATAATTATTACGGGATGAAGATGGGAATTCCCCTTCAAAGCTATTCATTCATCAAGAGAACAATTAATGACAACTCACTAATGGCGGCAACATTTTATTTTCAGTGGCATGTGTGGGCCCAGACTTCTGAGTGTCTCAGTACTCCCTCCCAAGCCCCAATTACTTTGGCAAGGAATGACTGTGTGCTATAGGGACCATCCCTTCCCCAGGCAAGCGGATTCCCAGCCAAGAATGGGTTTGGGGCTTTTGGCATTAAGGTAATGCATGAGTACCACTGCGTAGTAGAAACCACTGATTGTTTCCAGCAAAGGAATGGCAGTTGTTTTTAACTACCTAATTAATTATCACTGACGGAATAAAGGAAACAAAGTATTTTGGTTCCTGAGCAGAACAGACGTACTAGAGACGTTAATCATGCAAACATTGCTGAGCAAGATAAAAAAAATCAACAAGGAAATAAAATAAAACCTTTTTTCTCCCTCACTCTAGTTTTCTAGCTACAGGGCTATCCTCTACCCTCAGTCTTTGTACAAAACTTCTGTTGCCACAAGGTGGACCAAGTTACTTTTCAAGTAGTTAAAAATTATGGCTCTATTTCTCTACTGTCCTGTGTTATTATTTACACATATGCAAAGTGAGCTTCGAATGTGCATAAAATGCTACCACACTCATTTGGCAGTGGTTTTTACACTTACTTTGCATTTACTTTGCACAGCTGTAAATGACTTCCCAGAGTATAAAGCAGCAGAGAAATGGACCCATGGTTTTTAAAATAAAGCTAGTTTGTTTTTTAAATAAAGTAGTTAAAATTGGAGACTGGAATTTTCAAAAGGACCTAAGTCAATGGGACTTCAGTACCTAAGTCTCTTGGGCCCACTGAAAATCCCAGTCTGAATGTGTTACATCTTATGAATCATTAAAGAATATGGCTAATGATGAAGTGAGTAACTGTAATTATCTGCAGCACATTTTGAAAGGGTGCAGACAAATCAGTCATGAATATACATTTATCCTATCTCCTAGAACTGGAAGGGACCTTGAAAGGTCATCAAGTCCAGCCCCCTGCCTTCTCTAGCAGAACCAACTACTGATTTTGCCCCAGATTCCTAAGTGGCCCCCTCAAGGATTGAACTCACAACCCTGGTTTTAGTAGGCCAATGCTAAAACCACTGAGCTATCCCCCCTCCCCGCCTTTTGCATCTATTTTGCATGATTTTATTACATTTTAAAAGCAGTAACCCAGAGAGAGAACTCTCACTCCTTGCATCACTTATGCACTAAGAAATCTCCCAAGTCAGCTTGTAACTTAAAAACAAATTAATATGTTGTTCTAGTCAGGGGTGGCTCCAGGCACCAGCGCACCAAGCGCGTGCCTGGGGTGGCAAGCCGAGGGGGCGGCCTGCCGGTCGCCGTGAGGGCGGCAGTCAGGCTGTCTTCAGCAGCATGCCTGTGGGAGGTCCGCCAGTCCTGTGGCTTTGGCAGCAATTCGGCGGCAGGGCGTGGGACTGGCAGACCTCCCACAGGCATGCCGCCAAATCCGCGTGACCAGCAGACCTCCCGCAGGCATGCCGCTGAAAGCCGCCTGACTGCTGTGCTTAGGGCGGCAAAATACATAGAGCCACCCCTGGTTCTAGTTTATTTATTTCTGGGCCTCCTCTTTGTTGATGATGCTGTAGCTGATCACAAGAGGCTGAGTGGAGAGAGCCTGTGTCCAGGAAGGGACCTGGAACGCTCTCCTTTTTTTCTAACTAAGTGTTGCCATATTATAAAGGAGACAATCTTTGATCCCTGCAAGATGGTTACTGGAATTAGCACTCGTGTGATTTCCCCTGCTGAGGGATTCTTTTAAGGCATAGGAATATGTTTTGATGGATGATGGGTTTGCCTGGTACATTTCTAGCTGGAGTCAGATGATGGAAGTCCAATGTTAGCATGTGAACAACTGAGAAATATGAAAGAGAGATAAAACTTAGAAAAATTAAAAAAAATATTGTACAGTTTGGTCTAATCAGTTTGTCCATTATAAAGTTAATTTTCTTTCTATATTTTGGAGCTATAGAACAATTATATTATGGAGCAACAGCCAAAAAATGACAATTTAAATATAAAATAAAATAAAATGTGTAAGAAGTTAGTCCACAGTGTGACTGGACTAGCGCATTATATAAACTATTAGAGTGAGCTCAGTGTTTTAACTTTGAAAACTAGCTACTGTGCTTATGCAGCAGTTGACTTTTGTAATATTTTAAGCACTTTGACATTGTCATAGTAATGGATTTGACTCAGGAAATTACAGTGTTAATTACACTGTTAACTGTCATTGGCAAAATATAGCTGAGTTCTGATGGCAAAATATTAGTACAACTCTAGGAAGGTCAAGATCCAGTGTTAAAGTGAAACAATATAAGTGCAAGTCTGTAGAAACAATGCTTCACTCTCAGAAGAGACCCAGTTTGGGCTACAGTTTGTGTGCCAGGTAATTAACCCATTGTGACTAAGGGTAAGGATGTGGGGCTTAGAAGCTGCATCTCAGAACCTGGGATAGCTGATGTTCCCACAGTGCCACTGGGAGGCCATGCAGAGCTACACCCAGCGAGCACTGTGGAGAATAGGCATCGCAGGAAGTACCATCCAAGGGAGCCAGAGTGACAGTGCCCTGCAGCTTTCTAATTGGCCAACCATCCTATTTAACCCTGGAGGGTGCCCCAGGAAGTTGTCTGGGCAACAACACAGACTTTGGGCGTGCTGTGACTCCAGGCATCACCTTGCCTTCCATCCTAGCCTGACTCTTGCCTGGTACTACCTTTGATCTCTGGCCTGACTCTGACCTTGATTCCTGCCTCCTGATTCCAGCCTGGTACTATCTGTGATCTCTGGTCTCTGATTAGGCCTGACTTTGACACTGACGCTTGCTAATTAAACCAGGCTCTAGTGATTCCTCTGATCCCTGCTCATTGACTGCCATCCTGATGAATGGGCTCCAGCTCAGCTTGCCTACTAGACCAGACAACCTAGAGCCCTTAGAGTAAGCCCTTTATGCCAAGACTCTTCATCAATTTCCAATTTTGTGGACCACTAGAAAATATGTATTTTACACCATATTGATACACCATTTTGTGCACCACTTTCACCTATGCAAGCCTATCAGTTCTGAAGTGCTATGCAAGATATGTGGGTTTCCATATCAGTTTATGGATATGGGGTATGGTTTTTGAAAAGCACCTACATGACTGAGGTGCACAAGTCCCACTGACTTTTGAAAATCCGACCCATTCTACTTGGACATCCTCCACATCATGCTTTTCTTTGCCACTGTTGCCAGAAATGACAGATTACTGCAGTGACTAGAGATGCAGTACCTCTGGGCCGGCACAGATAGCAATTGAGGAGGATATTTTCAAAGAAATTAAGGCGAGTTGGGCAGCCAGCTCCCATTGACTCCCCTTTGTGCATTTTTGAAAATCTCCCTTTTGTAAATAAAGAGGGAATAAATGCATGTTCTGTATGTACATGGTATATGAAATACATTGCATTCTTGTCCAAACAATGTACACACTATGCCTATTCTGTGTACAGTCTCCAGGGCTGTCAGTCTGGTACTGTTTTAGAAGCATTGAGCATGCTGGGCCAGGTCCTTGGTTGGTGTAAATCAGTGTAGGTCCTTTGAAATCAATGGAGCAATGCCCCTGTGCACCAGCTGAGGATCTGACCTACCGTATTTACCTCTAGAAGATTCAGTCCTCCAAGGCACTGATCACTTTGACCTACTCAGGCAAAGCATTTCAAAGTGCTTAACTTTAAGCATGTGAGTAGTCCCATTGACTTCAGTGATCAGCACCTGGCAGGATAGAGTCCATATGTATTATGCAAATAACACATTATTTTTGTTTAGCTTTTCAAAGTATTTCTGGCAATGTGTAATGTTCATAAATGAGATCAATACAGATTTGAAACCTTTTGACAGTACACCTCCAATGCAGTTGTGAGTAGTGGGGACTTTCTAACACTTGAACATCCTCCTTACCAGTGGCCATCCTAAATATGTGCCGCTACCATATATTTGTGATGCTAGCAATTACTACAAATAGGCTATCTCTATAATAAAGTATATTTCCTGGGTAGCATATTGTAGCCAATTTTATTCAAGGAATTTCTGGCCCTGTGTTTAGAATTTGATTAAAAAGGGAAACATACCTGGCCAACTGGTAGCCATCCAAACTGCCCTCCTGTCTTCCCCCACATTTTGAAGGTACATTTTTAACACACACTAATCTAATGAAATTCATTGAAAACTCATGCTAGATCACTGGGAAGTCACTGTTACTTTCACCACTGTACTTCAAGTTTGCTAAAATAGTTGAGCTCATCTCTATCTTCAAAGTGAGTTGTGTTTCATATTTTCACTTTATATCTGTGGGATTCGACCAGACGACCCAGAGGAAATATCATTTTACCCTAGTTGTGACACAGATCTGCCTCTTCTTCTGTCATAGAACCATTCTGTCAGATCTAGGGGATTTGAGGAAATATGTTAATTTCAGATGTTACCCAGTGCCTTCTGAACAGAGAAGCTCAGGGATAACAAAAAGTCTGAATTCAGCCTGCCTTAGTCCTTGTAAAGAGAACCTCCCTTCAGAGGTTCTCAAACTGGGGAGCAGGGGGGTACAGAATGTATTCAACAGGGTGGAGGGAGGGTGAGAAGCTTTAGCAAAAAAAACCCCTCGTTGTCCACATTTTACCCACAGCAATGAATAACTAACAAAGTTGATTCCTCCGGACATATCATAGGAGTCTACTTAAATCACAGAGAAATCACACATTTTTTGTAGTTGGTCAGGGTATAAAGAGCAAATTTTGCTGTGTTCATACAGTTGTATATTCCATGCCTCCCTTACTTATGTGCTTCCTTCAGAGCTGGGTGGCTGGAGAGTGGTCCTGCTAGTGAAAGCAGGGGGCTGGACTCGATGACCTTTCAAGGTTCCTTCCAGTTCTAGGAGATAGGTATATCTCCATATTATTTATTTATTTATTTATTTATAGTAGAGAGAAGCTTCCACTCTCCTGCCACCCAGCTCTGAAGGCAGAGTGGAGAGTGGTGGCTGCCGGCCAGGCACCCAGCTCTGAAGGCAGCGCCACCACCAGCAGCAGCGCAGAAGTAAGGGTGGCATGGTATGGTACTGCCACCCTTACTTCTCTGCTGCTGCTGGCAGCAGCGCAGTCCTCAGGGCTGGGCAGCTGGCAAGTGGAGTATACGGTGTTATCTGAAGCTGCAATGAATATCTTAATTCTTTTTTCATCTACCTCTTTATGCGCAGCAGCCTTTTCTGCCCTAGTTTACATCAAAAACAAACAACAATCTTGTCTTCATGTAGAAGGGGATCTCTGGGTAACTGTCTCAAGCATCCAACCCAGGATGGAATTGCTCTGTTCCACCAAACAGGCTCACCCATCACACTAGTAACAATAGTGTGATGCCAGTAAGGAGCATCTCACTTAAAATGTACATGGCTATATACTTAAATGGCTCTGTCTGAATAAGTGCCTTCCTGTATTTAATATTTAGTGAGAGTTGCATGCTGTTGGTTTTTTATTGGTATATGTGCTTGTGTGGCGGGAGGGAGGAGCATAAACTACTACAGACACAAAGAAGGTGGGGGTGCCCTCACTCAAGCTGTTACTCGAGTAGTCTCCTTCACTCTAATGGGACTACTCAGGGGTTGGTAATTGCTCTCTAGTATGAGAAAAGAGTTCACAGTCTATCCCTCTGTATATAAGCACTGTTCTCCCCTCTCTCTGACTTTTAGAGTTGCCAACTCACTATGAAATTAGAAATCTGACTCATTGGCTAGAACTTTCTAATTTCAGCTCGTAGGTTTCTGTACTTTTTTTTCTGGAATATATTATGCCAACTATGATGTCTACATACTGTATAAGCAGAAATCTTTGCGCTGGAATCAAATTTCCAGAATGACGTACGTGTGTGTGTGCGTGTGTGTGTGTGTGTGTGTGTGTGTGTGTATAGCGGGGGAACGGGGAGGAGCGGGCGAGTTGCCAGTTGCAAAAACACATTGAAGTGTATTTGATTGTGAAAATGCAAATATTAGAAAAATATAGAGAGCGCTGGCTGAAACCTGAATAGGTCAAGTGAAGCAACATTCTAAACAATAGCAGTAGAAAAATAAATCTTTCTCTGACTAAAATGGCTTAATATTTTAAGAAAACCAAACAGAAAACAAAACGCAATTTTACCCAACAGGAAATGGTAATGCAACCACGAGGAATATCAAAGCACATATATTTGTTAGTATTAAAACCAACACATGACAACATTGGCTAGGGGCAAGATTAAAATCTTAATTGAGCAATTCTATTAGTTTGTAATTGCTAAGAGCTGAAGATGGAGAAAGACTGAAAAATGCTAAACTCACATTTGCTTAGCCTTTTTGGGATGCTAGCCCAAAATGTACCAGCAATAACTACCAGCTTTGTAACTTTCTTCCTTGGATGATACACTGAATAAAGTATGTCAAGATATATTTTTCAGCTCGGTTCAAATAATAGTTCTCCATTTCAACAAACTCTGCAGAGTCCTAAATAATAATGGCTGAAAATATAATTTTGGTCCTTTTAATTATGTTTATAAACTCTCAAAAATGTAAATGATGCATTCCACATATTTTGTTGTTTTATAATTTCAAAAATCAAAATCCTTACTATTAATTTAAGTAATGAATCATGGAAATGAAAAAGGGAGAAAAGTGTCACTTGTACTTTTCTTATGATCTGTTTTTTTATCCCACTATACTGAGTAATTTGTTTGAGTAATTTCAGCTTTTCATTTATTTAACACATCTAATTATCTGTTTAAATTGTCACAAATATCTCTGCCAACAGGCCGGCTCTACTCTGAAACATCCCAGGATATATTGATGATACTATAATAGAAAAAAACCCCATACTTTTATAACAGTGATGTTTAAAAACTTTTTTTTACCGTTTATTTTACCTATAGATATTTCCTTTTTTGTTTTTACTGTATAGTACGTATTTGACTACCAAGTATATCACAGCAAATTAGCCTGGCCATTTGTTCTCCAATGGCAAAAGTTTCATCCACAGCTTGAGCTAAAGTATGTTTTCAAGTTAATTGAAAAGTCACTATTTCTGCACAAAGTTATTCCAGTAACATTCTTATTTTGCTGGTTTAAAGTCACAAGCTGTTTTATTGTTCTAGCGAATGGGCTATAAGAATACTCTGAAGGCAGACTCTGCCACTAAATACTTAATTACATTTCTAAACTGTGTATGAGAAACTTTATATATTGTACCCTGCAATAAAGTACAGTATTTCTAAAGGATCAAACTATGAAAAAATATTTACAGTGTGTAATACATATATTCTTTGAATGTACCTGTTAGCTTTTTGTAGCCTAATTATGAGTGAATGTGACAAAAGCTCACAATTAAAGCATCACAGTGTATATGGCATTCTATTGCTGACTGAATTACATGCTCTGTGAGAAATTACCCTGGAATTTATTTTGTGATAGTCATTGTTGAAATTATTATTAATTAGAAAGTAGCTTCCAAATGCAACTAGGTACAACTTCTCATTTATAACAACTGTTTATATATATATAAAGTTACTAAGGACTGTGGAATTGAGATCCAGATCACCTGTAAAGAGCCGATAATTATTATTTCCAGCATTATTAGCTCAATTTTTACTTTTAAATTTATTTTCACATTTACTCAATCCTAATTGCTTTAAAACATAGTTTTTGATTCCGGAACATATCTGATATTGTGGCTGCTAAATCTGTATTTAGACACTCATGCACTGAAGCCTTGACTCTCTCATACCCTGATATCTCTTGATCTACACTAAACAACTTCTAGATCGTTAATAGTGGGGCCATCTCTCAGATCTTGTCTCAAAACAATTATTTATAATTATCAAAATGATTATTTTTAATAATTTGATATAAAATTCATTATAACCCACTTAATGGACACAGAGGAATAAAAAAACCAACACTGAACCCATAGTCAAATTGCAGGAAGTACCCTTTCTGAATTATCCTCCTGTCCTGGAAAAAATAATATTACATAAGAAAAATATCAGCAATTTTCTGGAAAGACTAAATTCAAAAGGTTCAAATAAATTCTTTAAGAACTCTCACATTCACACTCAGCTTATCAGTATAAATATGTTTGTGTGTACACACACACACACACACACACACACACACATTTGTTCTATGCAGGTGAAAAAAACAAGCATTTAAAATTATCCTGAATCAGTTTATAATCAAAAGGGCAGGAATTAATTAGCACCCTCCCTTTTATAATGTAGCAATAAATCTAAGCTCTCATTCACAAGGATAAGAAAAATCTAAATATGATGTTAACCTGTGACAAACTGTATACAGTTTTCCAGTTCTTCCAAACAGCTTTCTTGATCGTTTGTAACTATATTCCTAAACTGCATGTATACCTGCTAATTTTTAAAAAGTTTGATAATTATTTGTAAGTTACATGTGATTCTCAATCATTTCTATTTATTATAATCAAGACAAAAAACTTTACTGTTGAGACTTAAAGTTGTTTTAGCAACTAAGACATATTAAGACTCAAAACTCCAAAAGACAGGAAACAACAACTTATCAACTACAGGGCACATAAATGACACATTGTTAACACTTCATTTCATTAAACATACCTTAAAAAAAATTAAGTGCAGTTTATGCACAATAGGGGCAAACTGAGTTTACAACAGGGAACCTTTACTCTGATGTATGAGAATCATTTTAAAACAGACTGTAATATCTAACTGGATATATACAAAATGATACTAAAGTATAATATTGTTTCAACAATTTTTTTTGTAGTTGTAGTTCAGTGGGGCGTACGTGGGTGTGTGTGTGGGGGGTGTTATGTACTGCATTCATAATATTTTTATTCAGCACTTACGTTTCTCAGTTATTCAAGCAGGGATTGCCAAAGGAGCCTAAGGGCCTGTCAACATTGCCCCACAGTTTGGCCTATGGGAGGGGGTTGAATAGCAGTGTGAACCAAAGGACTGCACTGTAATTTCCCAGTGTGTGGATGCTGCAGGGGTGAACTAAAAGGTTCTAGACTCTCAGTAATGTAATCCCCTTGGAAGAGGATTACGTTAATGTGAAGTAGCAACCTTTTAGTTTGTGCCTGCAGTGTCCACCTCAGGGACGTAATAGCGCAGTACTTTGGTGTGCACTGCTATTCATGCCTCCATACTCTGAACTGTGGGGCAGTGTAGACAAGCCCTAACAGTGTTAGGGCTCAGATTTTTAAAGGTGTTTCTCTGTTCAGCATTGGCCATAATTAACCCTTGGAACAATTTATCAACAGTCATGGTGGACTCTCCATCCCCTGACAACTTTTAAATCAAGACTGGATGTTTTCTAAAATGTATGTTCTAGGAATTATTTTGGGGAAGTTCTTTGGCCAGTTTCATACAGGAGGTCAGACTAGATTACCATAATGGTCCCTTCTGGGCTTGGAATCTGTGGAATGACTGACTTGGGAGCCTAAGTCTCATTGACAGCCAACAAGGGTCTAATGGGATTTAGGTTACTAAGCCCTAGACCTTCCAATGCTGAGCAGAGAAATGCCTAAATACTTCTAAAAATCTGGGCCTCATGCCTATCTTCCACTGAAGGTCATCTGGAGTTGGATGGGATGGGTAACTCTTGGACCGCTCGGTTTATCCAAATCTCAGTGTGGTTTTTCTTATGTATTGTAATAGTAATCATTTCAAGGAAGACTTTTTCTTCTGGACGTTTGTTTTCAGTTAACTAAAACTTGTATTGATTATTTGATCTGAAAATGTTTTGCATTAATCCAGAATATTTGGATTTTTAAAAATTCAAGAGTCCTTGTACATATTTTTTCCCTACAGTACATTCCATTTCAGCAAACAAAATTTCATTTGCACCAAAATTGGACAAATCTTGAATTTTCATTCTGTTGTGTTAACAGATGTCTTTCACAACCAACTTCTCAACAAACTTTCTTAATACAGACAGCCACTAGAGTTACTGTTAATGTTGCCTAATGAAAGATTAGGATGAAACATTCTGTGAAACATATTTTTTTCTTCATCTCTAGGGAGAAAATTGTTCTAGCATCACGGTAGCATTGTTCAAGCAACCGTTTAAAAATTGAGTAGAACATCTAAGGCCAGCCTAAAAGCAGATTCAGTAAATATGTGTTAAACACATTATCTGGAGTACTTCTTAAGACTTGTCCACGTGGGGGAAAATTCTGGAAGAGCTAGTGCAGAATAGAATAGCTATTCCGCACTAGCGCCTGGTGTGGACACTCTTATGCAGCATTGACTGCTTTTTGGGTGGTTTAAGTCAATCCATGAAGTTAGTGCAGAACAGCTATTGTGCTTTAAACTAGCTATTTTGCAGTAACTTCTCTATATCGACAAACCTTTAGAGTCCTCTCTTAGTGTATGTTTTATCCATCTAAATAGTATAAATCACTGAAATATGTCCACAACTATGCCCTCTGCTGGAAAAGTAAGAGGAAATCTCTGTAAAATGATGAAATGGGAAGTTTTTTATGCCTGAGCATTATGACTATAGGTCCTTACAGTATCATGATTGGTGAACTGGAGTCAGAGGGCCCATGTTCCTTGGACGGTCTGTCATTGAGGGGTCATCAGTGGAACAGGAAACATGGGGAGGGCGATAGGCTGGAAGCACCTCAGGCAGATGGACAGAGCCATCCACATGGCTTCCTTTGAAGAAGTGCTGAGCAACTACAGTGCTTAACAGAAGATAAAGGTAGCAGCGGCTGGTCAGCATTTCTGAAAATGTGGCCATTAGCTCCCATACAGAGGGCCTGGGGGCTATTAAACTGAGGAGAACAGATTTAAATTTTATTAGAGAATATTTAAAAAATAAAAACGGTACAAACGATTTGAGGAGTCAGTTGTCAATCATTGGGGGAACATACAGAGTATGGGGGGGATGTTGTTATGTTGGGGTTGGCAGCACATATAATACATACAGACTGTAGTGTCCCCAGTGGGGGGGTGGGCGGTGGGCGAGATCAAGACATAGTTGATAATCAGTGAGGGTCAATCTACTACATGGAAAAGTAGCCAGGGGTATACTCTTGGGCACTGCATGGAGAAAAAAGTTCACCCAAATACATGACATTGGCAGTAGTTAAACTGTTCCTTTCCACACTGAAAAGGTACCACACAGTCTTGGTAGGAGAGGTGATGGTATGTTTATCACAACAGTGAAGAAATAAATGGTAGCCATTACCAGGGTGCATAATTCAGCAATTACAGTTATTTGTTTTTCTGACACCTTCTGCAAACAATTATCAAAAAAGTCTAATATAATCTGATTCTTTTTTTTTTGCACTGATACTGTACATTAACAAAGCAAATAAAGGGGGGGGGGAAGTGCAGTCCCGTGTAATAAAGAAAACAGCAGCAAACTATTAATGCTCTTTGAAAAGAGTAGTTTTAACAAAGTAAGCAAGAATCATTTTCTTTGGTTGAGTGTTGATTCCCCAGTGTGCTCTCAGTAAGTAATTAGAATGGCCCAGTGAATGTCAGCATCAGCTTGTTTATTCTCATTATTTTATCATTTTAAAAACCCTCTAGGTGATGAGACATGCAGTATAGAACATAATTACCATTATTAGCATACTAATTGGACACAAAAATAGGCCAACTACAAGGTAGCCAACTGAATAATTTCACATTAATCAAACACCATAGTGAATAAGCCTATTGTTAAATTGACAGCTACCATAATTGGCAATATTTTGCCGCGAAATATCAGAATTTCTTTGTAACATCTCTCTGATGCTATATAATTTAGTAATTTCCCATATTCCAATCTTTAAATTTATACACCTAGTTCAAGTTTAAGGAAACATCATGATAAGAATACTAGTCTATTAACAAGTGGACTTAGGATATAAAAACCTGCTTTTTAGCATTCAGCAACAGATTTGCGTGATAAGAAAACAAAAGGGCTACCAATTTAGTTACTTGTTGCTTTCAGCATTCTATTCAGCACTAAATACCTGTAAAGGCTCATGATAACATTTTGTTTAAAATCCTTTATATTAAAGCCTAATTCTCTACCTCAAGGAACCTTAGAAAATGGGAAGGATAAAAAAAATTAGGATCTGCAAATGTCATGCCATTGGACAATTTTCTGGCTTTAGCTAGTTCATTTTTTAATCATGTATTTGTTTTGGTGCCATATCATTCCTCCTTAACGGCAGAATAGAAGGCTGGACTCTCCCCACTGGAAGACAGAGTTCCTGAAATGCTCCATCAGCACCAGCCAAGAAGGAAAAACTGCTCCTAACCCTGCTACAATTGGAAAGCCATTAGGGGAATGGGAGAGGAAAGAGTGAGTGGGAAAAAGAATGTGAAGCAGAGAGAAGGAAGGTCTACAAGGAAAAAATATGAGGTGTTAGAGCAATAGGATTGGAGCAGATGAGGGGAATAGAAATAGATAGTGAAACAAGAGGAGCAGAGCAAGAAGAAGGGATGAAAAGTAAAGAGGTGATGAAATAAATTGTTAGAAAGAAAATAAGGACATAGAGAAAAGACGGTAAGGTGAGTGGTGAGTGCAGTTTTGGAAGAATTCAAAACAATATTCCTCCTTTAAATTCATGGCAATAGCAGGCAAAGCAATAATACTGCTGCACATTTAAGTTAATTTCTAGGGCTGTTGATTAGTCACAGTTAACGCATGGGATTAACTCACAAAAATAAACTGCAATTAAAAAAATGTATCGCAATTAATCACACTGTTAAACAAAGGAATACCAATTTAAATTTATTAAATATTTTGGATGTTTTTCTACATTTTCAAATATATTGATTTCTATTACAGCAGAGAATACAAAGTGTACAGTGCTCACTTTATATTACTATTTTATTACAAATATTTGCATTGTAAAAATGATAAACAAAAGAAGTAGTATTTTTCAATTCACCTCATACAAGTACTGTAGTGCAATCTCTTTATCGTGAAAGTGTAATTTACAAATGTAGATTTTTTTATTACATAACTGAACTCAAAAACAAAACAATGTAAAACTTTAGGGCCTACAAGTCCACTCAGTCCTACTTCTTGTTCAGCCAATTGCTAAAACAAACAAGTTTGTTTACATTTATGGGAGATACTGCTGACTGCTTCTTATTTACAATGTCACCTGAAAGTGAAAACAGGCATTCACATGACACTTTTGTAGCCGGCGTTGCAAAGTATATAAATGCCAGATATGTTAAACATTCATATGCCCCCTTTGTGCTTTGGCCACCATTCCAGATGACATGCTTCCATGCTGATGATGCTCGTTAAAAAAATAATGCATTAATTAAATTTGTGACTGAACTCCTTGGGGGAGAATTGTATGTCTCCTGTTCTGTTTTACCCACATTCTGCCATATATTTCATGTTATAGCAATCTTGGATGATGACCCAGCACATGTTCGTTTTAAGAACACTTTCACTGCAGATTTGACAAAACGCAAAGAAGGTACCAATGTGAGATTTCTAAGGATAGATACAGCACTCAACCCAAGGTTTAAGAATCTGAAGTGCCTTCCAAAATCTGAGAGGGACGAGGTGTGGAGAATGTTTTCAGATGTCTTAAAAGAGCCACGCTCCGATGAGGAAACTACAGAATCCGAACAACCAAAAAAGAAAATCAAACTTCTGTTGGTGGCATCTGACTCAGATGATGAAAATGAACCTGCGTTGGTCCACTGTGCTTTGGATTGTTATCGAGCAGAACCTGTCATCAGCATGGACACATATATTCTGGAATGGTGGTTGAAGCATGAAGGAACATGTGAATCTTTAGCGCATCTGGCAAGTAAATATCTTGCGACGCCGGCTACAACAGTGCCATGTGAATGCCTGTTCTCACTTTCAGGTGACATTGTACACATGAAGCAGGCAGCATTATCTCCTGCAAATTGTAACCAAACTTGTTTGTCTGACGATTGGCTAAAGTAGGACTGAATGGACTTGTAGGTTCTAAAGTTTTACATTGTTTTATTTTTGAGTGCAGTTATTTTTTGTACATAATTCTACATTTGTAAGTTCAACTTTCATTATAAAGAGATTGCACTGCAGTACTTGTATTAGGTGAATTGAAATATACTAGTTCTTTTGTTTTTTACAGTGCAAATATTTGTAATCAAAAATAAATATCAAGTGAGCACCGTACACTTTGTATCTGTGTTGTAACTGAAACCAATATATTTGAAAATGTAGAAAACATCAAAAAATATTTAAATAAATGGTATTCTATTATTGTTTAACAGTGCGATTAATTGCGATTAATTTTTTTAATCGCTTGACAGCCCTATTCATTTCCCTTTATTTCAGTGAAATAAAAGCATGTTTTAAAAGGTTTCATGAAAACTCCATGTTTTTTCCTCTGATCACAACTTTTGCGCATGTAAAAGTGGGGATTTCATGCATAGATGTGCACAGAAACTGCAACAGGTACATTGACATTAGACATTAACAGTTCCTTCAGACCAGGTACAAACATAAGAACATAGCTGGGTGGTTTGTTCTGTGCCATTCAAATGTGGGTGGAATTAGGAATATGGCTGTTCAAGTGGAATCTTCAAAGGAAAAATTGTGTGGGCAGATTCTGTTGATAGACAATTTTAGATAAAAGGAAAACAGGTTAAATAAACCAAGGTAAGTCACATGTTTGCATAAACAGCAGCATTAGATTAATGAAAATCACTTAGAGATGGATTCACAGCACAATGAAGTCAATGGGCTTTGGATCTGACCCTTACTGAGCTCCGCTTTCCATGATGTTCTGAGTGCACGAAATAAGAACTTCAGAAAAAGCTGTAGCAGGGGTATGCTGGGTGGGAAAGGTGCTATTTGAAAAAGCTTGTCCCTACGAGATACTTAGCTGTGTCTAGGCCTTGGCAAAAGCTCTACGCAGACAAGGGGCCAGATCAAAAAAGGTGAGGGACCATGGAGCAAGTGACCAGACATTGCTCAGCATGATCTTCCTCCTCTCTGGTTTGGTGTATTGGGTTGTTAGTATTGTTGCCCCTTTTCAACCCCAGTGCCTAGTCAAATCTGAGGGCCCTAGGGATGTTCCAGTTGGAAGCCAACATTGCTAGAGTGTCGTATTCTCTTGATGCAATCTTGTTTATTCACAAGGAGTGTACAAAGTCCTGCTTTTCCAAATGCAGGAGGAACCAAGAACAGAAGGAGCGGTTGCTTAGCTTACAGCCCTAAACCTCTTCAGCCAATTGTCTCCAAAGCCCTCTCTCTCTAACTTTCCCCAGTGTCAGTGTGCTCACAGGCTACTGCTTGGCTTTCTTGCTTTTTGCCTCTGCCTCTTTCTCCATTCTTGCATCTTCTCAATTTCTGTGTGTTCTCTCCCACAGCTAGCTGGTAACAATACCCAGTACCCACAATGTACAATACCCACAATGCCCAATACTCACCGACACGGTATTAATTTCTGGGAAGACTCTATTAGGCCTTATTTTAGGTGTGGCCCCTTAACTGCCCCTTACAACTATCTTAAATGAAGGGTGTGTTTATGCATCAGTCTGAAGTAGGTTTTAACTTAACCCATAACAAGGTTTCAGCCAAAGCATAATGGTATGGAGACCCATCACCATGGGTTGCTAATGTGGCTAGAACATTGGATCTTTAGCTCTAAAGCACAGGCCTCTACCCCTTGTGCTTTATAAAAAACTAAACAAGAAACCACCTCCATTAGCTAGTAGCAGTAGTAGGCTTTGGTACTCTGCGTGGTACTATATGAGGACATGGCACACTCACCAGTGCATTTCATAAGGATATGACATGATTGTTAGCAAGGCAGGTTATCTTGTCAAATCATTGATTGCTTACCATCATACTTTTATGTTTCATCCTATTCTAACAGCTAGGGGTAAAGTTAAGGGCCTGATCCTACAAACTGCACACCCCTGAGCCCTCCTACTAAGGGGCTGGTCTTGTGACTTAATGTTGATTTAATTAAGAGCAGGTGAAGATCCCTGTAGGCAGCAGCTGCTACTTCAAAGTCATGCATTGGCTTTTATATTCTATAGTCTTACTGAGAAAAGGTTTTATTCTTTTATAGAAACTCCACTGAAGATTATGTTGAGATTTGACTGCCTTATACTGCAGGAATCCCAGAGAAAAAAGCAGCTCCATAAAAACCACATCAACATCTTCATTCATTCTTTGTTTGTTAATCAGGTAATGAGCATCTCACTACTAATGATTGGGGATGATGGCTGTTAATATACTGCAGATTATCTAGGTTATTGATTAACTGATATGTTTGTATTGCTTGTCCTTTTTGAAGGCAACCCACAATAAAAATATTATTTAAATACAAGAGACTGCACTTAAGACAGATCCTGACACTGGACAGAAACAAAATTGATTATTTAAAATATCCAGTAAAGCACATGCTTACCGACTTTGATGAATCAGGACCCAGATTCAGAAACCTGTATCAGGCAAAAGTGCTCAGCGTCTGAGGGTCTCTTTCCCTAAAGATTTATCTTTTCATAAATAATGATACCTAGCACTTTTCATCCATAGCTATCAACGCTCTTTACAGAGGTATCATTATACACCCATTATGGCCATGAGGAATCTGAGTCAGAGAAAGGTGAAGTGTCCAAGGTCACATAACAGAACTAAGAATAGCAGCCAGGTCCACGTTATTGCCACTTGGTCAGGCAAGAGCTGCTCCAAAAAATCTGCCAGGCATTTCCACGCAAGAAGGAAACTAGAAAGACTCTTAAGAACATGTCTCTCTTAACACATTTATGAGTAGTTTTACAGAAGAAGGCCTGACTTTGGATGAGATGGACTAGCCAGATATTGCATTGCTATAGGAAATGTTAGCTTTGTATAATGTATGCTCATCTTTCCCTGAATTAGTAGTACAGACTGAGAAAAAAAATCTCAAACAGCGCTTCTCCTTTTGTCACTTATGCTGTCCAATGCTAGCTCCAGCTGTAGCCTTTGGATCAAATCTTATATGATAGGCAGCACTCTCTACAATGATTGACGGTCAGTTCACTCAACATGTGCATGTGCCTCATCTCCTTGTATATATTAGTTCCGCCATCCAAGCTATTGCAAAAACATTGAAAAGAACTAGATTTATTTACAAACTAGATCCAAACGGGCTATATGACATAACCCTACATATACAGTACATCATCATTATAAAACAATAGTATAAGTTATACAACTATTGTAACTACAGAATTTGTTGTTTTATTGCCTCTGAAAGAGTGAGTGAATAATGAAAACAAACAAATTAAATCAATGGAGCTATACTGATTTACAGCAGCTGAGGATCTAGCTTCATGTAACTTATGTAATCACAACAACAGCGCCATAGAGGGAAACACTGGGAAATGTGGTTGTTGAACACATGTGAATAATGAGTGCATTCAAGGAAATCCCAATCTATTTGTGGATATTCCACAACAGAAAAAAAATTAATTTATCAAATAGTTCCCTAGGAATTATTTGCTCAGCTCCACTCTCTACTGGATCAGACAGAGATATTTCCTAAGAGTAAAGATTTTCTTTTCTTGCCTAGAATGACTCAAGTAGAAATGCATATTCCAGCCAAAAGAGAGATTAATGTATGAATTATGTTGTGTAGCCATTTTACTCAATGCTGCTGCTGCCTGTAGGGTAATGGCAGTGAGATTCATTCTGGTGTTGCCAGAAATAAAACTGGAATAGATGTACTTGAATAATTTAGCAGTGTGTAAAGCTTATTTTGTCGTCAATCATCCTTACCAATACCACAGTACTTTGTGCCTAACAGGTGCTTTCCACCTATTGTTCTTAAAGGTGGATAACTATATTTATTCCCATTTTACAGATGGAGAAACTTGGGAACAGAGAAGTTACGTGACTTGTCCGTGGGCACGCAGTCTATTGCAGAGTTGGGTGAAGCTCTCAGGTCCCTATGAAATGTCATCCATGAAGTTTGGATTCAAAAGCGTCCAGATGGAAATGGCGTGATTTAAACATGTATGTCTAACACTTAGGGAGCAGAGAGAAGGAGAAAGGATCTCAGGGCAAGTCTACACTACAAACACTGCATCAGCATCATCTTAATTACTCCACCCCTGCGAGAGGTAGTAGCTATGTCTTTACTAGACCCGCTAAATCAATCCCTGCTGCATCAATTGCAGTTGCATTGATCTCCTTGTAGACCAGCCCTAAGTTGCTCAGAGGTAGCAATGTAGTTATACAGAAGTAAGTGTGTAGTGTAGACTTGGCCTCAGCAAATTTATTTTCTCTTTCTCTTCCCTTTAAAATAAAGGAATAAAGAGAATGCAAATAAGCTATTGATCCTGCATCCCAACCCTTTTCTCACTTCTTTTGCTCAACCCCTTTTCCTCAAATAAACTTATTAATAAAAATAAAAGTATCGATATTAATCTGCGTGCTGCAGCTTTTATTTTAACATAGCAGAGGAGATTTACATATAATTGTTTCATGGAAGGAAGTTATTGTTCAATAACAGAGTAATTATTAACTCTAGTCTAATAGAGAGTAGAAGAACTTGAATTTCATGCCTTCCTTTATGGGTTATTTTTCTATTTGATTGTTTTAAAATGAATTTAGTCTGTAGATTTTGTCTGTTTTTAAGGATCTAAAATCTCAGTGAACTTTATTTCCTCAGAATGTAGATTAGCCATTAATGAGTAGTGTTGGTACTTCACTGGCCAAAATTGTAAATGTGTTGTTGCATTTTCTATTTACCCTGTGGCATCAGGATTTCTGTGTGTTACTGCTAATGTGTTTGCATTCTATTAGCCATCTATAAAATTTATGATCAGAGAAATATTGCACAAACAATGCAGGGAGTAGAGTGCTTGGCATTAAGAATAAAGCAGCACCAAAAATGGTCTAAAAAGAAAAAAAGACATGGCACAAATAGGATATTAAGAATGTTTAAGATATGGGGCAAATAGGGTATTGAGAATGTCTAAGCAGTACGGAGTTGAGATCAGTTTCATAAAAACAATACATTGCAAATTTCCATAACATGTCAGAGATGGAAGAAATTAATATGGCTCCTAATGGTCAGAGGCAGGGGGAAATCATAAATGATCTGAATAGCAAAGAACTATTAGAGGAGCCTTGATTAGCCAAGGGGCAGGGTAGGAGGAAGGAACATACAGGTTCCTGAAAGATGGAGCTACAGGGAAGTTGGCAAGGGAAAATAAAGTGGCCAACTGTGACTTTAGGGAGATCTGAAATGACTAGTACTATTCTAATTCTTTGACTGTCTCATCACCGCAGTATCTGAGCACCTTCCAGTTGTGCATTAAGCATTACAACTAACATCTGACATGTGTGGTTTGTTCTTGCTCTCATCTTCTCCCTGGGGGAGAACTGTGTGTGCACCATAGTGTTTTGGTTTGGTAAGTTGTTTTTTACTTGTTTGTTTTTTATTTTAGTATATCATGTACATGCTGCTCTGTGTTTATATTAGAGAAGGCAGGTTGAAGAAATACTCTTTGAATTTAGATGGAAGGTGGTGAGTTTGTGATGGTCCTTAGTTCCTGTTGAAGCTGATTCCACAGTCTTAGACCAGCTCTTGAGAAATCTCTGCCTCTTGAGTTTTAAGATGAGTTTTATCTTGTAATCGAAGGTACCATTGTGCCTGAGGAGTGGAGTTGCCAATGACAGTTCTCATGCAGGCACATAAGATAATCTTTGAGATATCCTGGACTCAGTCATTGGGAGCCTTGCAGATAGGGACCAAAACCTATAACTTGACTTAATGTTCTATAAGAAGCCAATATAAAGAGTGGAGGACAAGTCTGATGTGCTCGCGGTAGCTCATGTTGCTGAGGAATTGTTGCTTAGTTCTGTACTAGCAGGAGTTTCCTAAGGGCTGACGACTTCATGCCCAGGTATATTGCATTGCTGGATACTTGGATGAAGATGAGATAGAGTGGAGAGCAAAGACTGGAAAGCCCTCAGAGGAAATTTTAAAAATCTGAGACAAGTTGCAGGTAGAATCCAAAAGGCCTGGAGGGACTGAGAAGAAACAATTCATAGAAAGATTAGAGAGGCCCTGGAAATGAGCAGGGGAATAGCATATGTCAAAAAGCAGTTGGATGGCTAATGTGCAGATCAGTAGGTTGATTTTGCCTGAGCCTATTTATGATGTTCTTCCGAGTTTGCCCTTGGAGTGAGCAGTACATTGTAGCTCTGAAATTTTGCAACCCAGCACCATTTCCAACCAGAATTAACTGCACTGTTATGGCACTATTTCCAGTGATGCTGCCTGTGGAATAGTACCCAGCAGTGTTAGTAAAGCTAGATAGACTGTTTGAACAACTCATCAACATAATTCCTGGAACTCCTCCCTCCCAGATGAAATGCTTCTGTGAATTATATCATAACATGGCAGTTCAGGGACTATGCAAGCATATAGGTGGCAGGTATAGGATTTTTAATCCTGATCAAACATTAAAGCCCACTTGAGTCATTGAAGTTCAGAGTCCCCTATGATTGGAAGAAACACAAGCACTTAGAGATGTCTCTCCATCAATCAAATGAAGATCAGAGAAATCAATTTAGTAAATGCCTCAGAATGTTATTGCATATGTCTACGTAAAAGGAAACAGTGGTTGGGTATCATTATAAAAAGGATAAAATTGGTGAGAAAGATAGCTCTGAGCAGCAGAGGTCCAATGTCATCAAGAAGCTGGGACTGGTTAACATTAAAATCCAATGCCATAATACAGGACAGATCTGGGGGGTCTGTTGCTGGCCATTGGCACTGTTTCACATAAGGGAAATCCCTGAGTGACCCAGAGCTGCTGCAATAATTCTATACCGGCCCTTTTCCTGGCCCTCAGCAGAGAGGGTATGGCTAGAGTCAGCATTTCACTGCACTCTCTAGATCCACAGCTGCTAGAATGGCCTCTTCAGACCTTAGGCAGCCAGGCATGATTTATAGGGGCTCTAAGACTGCTCTAACTTCCATCTGGGGCAAAGCGGGCCATGGTCTAAAGCCAACTATACCCTTACTCTCGAGTCCCGTGCCAAACACAGTTCAGACAGATCAGAGAAGTTGGTCGACGGAATGTGTTTTCTTACAAGTCAAATTAAATAGTTTAGAAGTTGCAAAGAGACAGAAAGGATATGAAGATAACGACAAGCACGAATCTGGGCTAAATTCTGCTCTTGGTTACACTGCTGTAAATGTGAAATAACTCCACTCTGGTTAGTGGCTTCCTCTGAATTTATATTGCTCTGTCTAGCATTTAGCACTTGCCCTCCAAATGTTATGGATTTCCATGCACCATTTTAATGTTATCATTCCATGTGTTCCATTTTATGCTCTTACTTGCGTCCCCTCAGTCTGTAATTTCACATATTTCTTGTTTAACAATCTGGCTTTCCATCCTTAAGTATCACTGTATTGCCAGATAAAACTGTTATTGTTCTTATTACAAGAAAAACGAAATGGATATATATAAAACACAGAGACAGTCCCATTGTCCTTAAAGTCCATTTGATTATAATGAAGTCCCACTCTTAATATTCTGTGATCTTCAATGTCCTTTACAAGTAACTTTTTATAAATTAATCTATAATAATCTAATTCAAGTCACTTAAAATGGATAACTATACTCCAATTATGATATTGGGAAGGGCTTTTACATAATATGGGCTTTTATATAGATGGTTAACACTCATACTGTAGTTTACAACATACTGTATGAATCACTAATTAAATGCCTAAGTAGCAATAATGGAAGTAGAACTATCAATACAGAGGAGATATCAATGATGTAAGGCATTAATAAAACTTTATGGTACCATTTAATCTTTTTTTATAGGTACTCCATTATGTGGGTAAAAAGAACAGGCAGGAAAACAAAAAAGTAAGAGGTGGAACTTAAAGAAGGAAGGAGATGAAAACTAAAACCTAGCTTTCATCTTTACCTTTTCCACAAAACAGGCTGTAGACAAGATGAATGGGACAGAGCACACACTTTTATAAATTAATTTAGCATTTTTTCCCTATTACAGCAGTTTACACTTCATTGAAATGGTGTAAAATGTGTCCTCAATGGCTCCGAAGGTAAATGCTATTTTAAAAACCTGGTATTTTTATGGAATATGTCAAAGGCAGCATAAATAGTATCTTTAAAGAAGGGTACAAGTTTAGTAACATACTGACCTGAAAAGGAACAGCTAAACTGTTGTGTTCCAGCTGTTGGCTAACCATGAGGACTAGCAGAGTAAATATATAAACATTTATATTGGAAGTAAAAACTGTTAACAAAGGTATTTTATTTTTAAGCCAAAACACAAACTTGGCTTTCACTGCTGTCCAAGGACCATTCTAGGCAGCTCAGCTTCTATCCTGACAGGACATCTACTCTGTGTTCTTTGGACAGCTTCCAGTGTCCCCTGCAGGAAAGCAATCTGCCAATTTGCATATCAAAGTAAAGGAATAAGCCAACCCCAATAGACCTCTAAGGGGAAGTGAGAGTATATGGGAATTTTTAGTTTTAACAACTCTCAATACAAAAAAAAAAAGAGACCACCTCCATGCCTTTCATGCAACAGTCACTTGAAATGCTTTTGCAACACATTTAAACAGAAACAAGAATTTAACCCTTCACATTCTCTTCGATTATATCACAAATATAGCAATGTTTTAACAAATAATAAGGGGCAAGATATTTGTCCTTAGAAAGCTAACTTTAGATCAGTTCTGCATACACCATTTTGAAAACGATTGCATGAGACATCCTATATGCCTTTCACATTTCTAAAATAGTATGTCAATAGCAAAACAAGTATTTTGTGTTCTGTGTTGGTGAGATAACATGTTTATTTAATGCTTATTTTTTTAGTCTTGATCATTTCTCTTAGCTTCATAGGTGGCATCTGACACCATATGTATGGAGATCCTTGCTGTGAACATCTGGGATAGAATTAGCACTGAACTCCACCCTAACTAAATGTCCATCATTGCCCGATTGCAGGGCAAAACAGAGCGGATAGAACTTGCTTGGTAGATTCTAAAAAATAAAATAATAGAATCATAGAAAAGCAGGGCTGGAAAGGACCATGAGTGGTTATCTAGACCACCTCCTCTCCACCCCCAATGCCAAATAGGAATCTCTCTATGTATTCTTGTAAAACTATGAATTGAAAATGAATATGCAATAAAAGTCCCTCTTCAATACCCTCTAAAGATCCAAGAAGTAATCTTTTTTTGTGATAGGAAATTTATTATTCCTCTTGCTCATCAAATACTGCTCTTGACAACCTTCATGTAGAGAACCCTAAGGCAGCCATAATGTTGGAAAGTTAGCAAATGAATCCAAATCCTTGTGCAGCCTTCTCCTTTACTACTGCACATCACTTTACATTCCAGTTATGACGTCAATTCACTTTGAATGTCTTTCAAGAATGGTGGGATTTTAATGACAACTTCACTGTTAGGACCCCAGGCTTCAAAGCCAGTGTTAATTCCATAAATAGTTTTTTGGTACGTCAAATATAGTTGAAATCAACTGGCAAAGATATTGCCTTCTTCCTATAACATTTAGCAAAATCCATCCCCAGTATCATTCATAATGTCAAAGATATAACATTAATTAAAGATGTCTTAATAGGACGATGGGTTTTCTTTCTTATTCTCATCCTGACTGACTTCAAGTACCACATCTGGCATATACATTACCTTCAAATGGCTCAGTGGTGGCACACACAATTTGAGCTCTTTTTGTCCACGGAGGGTTGATCTTGCTTCTAGCTGCTGTTCAGCTAATCACCAACAGTTATCCCAGAGCATCACTGTCTACTGGCACTAACATTCATCCTCTTTGAGACATAGCCACAATGTTACCACTCTGGGGTCACTTTAGGATTCTCTAGATATTTCTGGGCTTTTAATATATCCGTTGTAAGCCAGGTTACCAGACTTTGGTCAGAACTACATCTGACCAGGGCACAGCCCGATATAACAGTTTTTACAACCTGAACTCCCAGTCTTTTTTTATTTTATTTAATTTTTTTTTTGGATACAAACAACATGACTCTCCTGAGGTCTCAAGCATTTAAGATAAAGAGTATTACAGGGGATCACAGTTTTGCCAGGGAAACACATCTTTACTTGATTAAACTCTCAGGGCCAGATCCTCAACTGGCCTAAACTGGCATAACTCCATTGACTTCAGTAAAGACACACTGATTTAAACCAGCTGATGAGCTGAAGATATGGTCTTCAGTCTGCATAAAGTTTTGTTTTTAAAACTGGTTGCATCACCATGCAGTACCTTTCATTCTTCTCTTTTCTCATATGTGTGCTGGGAATTTTTACTGCAGGTTGTCACTAAGGTGGGAAATCAGACAGAAACCAGATTCAACTGGATCCAGTAAGTGCTTGGTGCTTTGTTTTTTAAACGTTGCTGAGGTGCTTGGATATACTAACAGTGCGAGGGTTTGCAATGTTGCATTTTACACTATGCATTTTCCTTTTCAACAGTCTCAATGTGTTGTGTTCTCTCCTTTTGGTTTATTATGCAATAAAAGATGCTGTATTTATTTTTATTTATTTTATTTCTAGGTTTAATGCTCAAAGTTCTCATATATAACTTTATTCACATAAAACGGTAAAATAGGAGAAATTTTAAACTTTATTAATGATTATAATTATTGTTGTTATTTATTTGTATTGTGGTAGCACCTAGGAGCCCCAGTCCTGGACCCGGGCCCCATGATGCTAGGTGCTGTACAAATACAGAACCAAAAGATGGTCTCTGCACCAAAGAGCTGACAATCTAAGTTATCTTTGAGCACTTCAGTACTTCACACTCTCTCTAACACAGTATTGGTTGTTTTTTTTTTATTTTTAACGGTAAAAGTAACCTTTGAAACCATCTCTATTCTCTCTTACTATCCCAAAAGTACTTTCAGCCCAATTTGTCTCTTCGAAAAAGTTCTAATTTTCTCACAAGAATAACTCAGGTCAGGTCAGTCAGCGCTATAGAGATAGTTCTGAGGTAAAAATACTCCTCCTATTGACTTTAATAGGTTTTTGGATCAGGCCCTTGGTCCTGGTTTTGGAATAACCCTGAGATAATGGTGAAGAACATGTTTTGAGAAGTTATGTTTCTGCCTCTCCCTTGTCACAGTGAGTCCTCAATCTTTTCCTTGGCAGAATCGATCCTCTCCATGTTAGGTTCTCCTCAATGCACCCTTTCTCTGTTACTAGAATTGCTTGTATTAGACTGACTTGTATTTTTATCTTTTTGGGTTCCCCTGTGGGGATGAGGTGACTTTATTTGGTTCTGGGAAAATTAGGGGGCTAAACCAGCCTAATGCATCAGCCAGTGCATATCTTTCTCCCAAATCTATGTTCCTCACAACTAGATCAGGACTTTTGTAATTGCTTGTGACTCCTGTCTTGATGCAAACTTTTCAGGAGAGTTTAAACTATATCCAGTCCCCTAAAACTAGGGGGTGAAGTAGTTTTATGCCTAGGAAACGCCTTCATTTTCTCAGTATTCTAGTGAATTTGATATCAAGCAATCATTTTTACCTCCTCCCAACCCCCCCGGATTGCCTTGCTTCTGATCCTGCCTGGATGCCAGACACTCTTTTGCTATTCTTTTACTTTGCACAACTCCTCTTTCCCTCATGCAGTTTGTGGTGGTATGTAAGGAAAGCCCTCACCCGTTAGGTATGCAGAATCAGGCCCTTGATGGGTGTGAATTTTGTTCACACAGTAAGACTCCATCTGCTGGTCAACACTGCAAGCTGCACGATTTCTTCACATTAAATTACTCCATAAAACAATGGGACTTCTGTATATATTTTTTTTCTCAGTGTAAAAGCATTTAGCACAATTCCCTGTTCAAATCCCCTCTTCCTAACCACTGCTTAACTTTTTTTATAGGCTGAACGTGCCACATAGCTTCCTGTATGGTGAGTTGAGAGTATGATTCAATAGAATAGCCACAACAAACAGCGATACAGTTTGCCACTACGCTAGCTAGCCATGAGATCTATTTTTTCAGAGTACATCCCCTGAAAGTTTCACAGAAGGAAAAGAAGGTGAGATAAAGCCAGTGGCAATAAATAAATTCAGTTACTGACACTATGGACAACCGTGTGAGTGGGCAAAACTATTCGTGTTAAATGTGGCATTATATGTAATTCCTCATAAAGTAAATCCACCATCACATGCATATTTTTACCAGCACAAACTATTTTCCACACCAACTGGTTCATTGGGAGCTTGTAAAATTTCTGGTAGCTAATGGAGTTTGTGCTCTCCTCAGACAGATGCCCCTATAGCTTCCCTGCCCTGCCTAGGTGCCTAAATACCTTTGAAGATCTGGACCTTTGTGCCTGTACAAAACACCAGTGTTACTGAGGTTGGAACAATGGGGTGTAGGCCCAAGGCAAATTTGAGAGTTGGAGACTGGAGTTTGCAGGGGAAGAAGCCCTTCTGTGATTTTCTTGTATTATTTCTAGAAAATGTCAAAAAAGCTAAACGTGGCCAGTATTGCATAGCCTGCAAAAATATTGCTCTCATCCTGACTGGCTTCCTGCCCATCTCTGCCTCTGCAATGTATGTTATTGAAGCAAATGTATAATCCATGGAATTCCTTGGATTTATCTTTACAATTCTGAGACATCCACCATTAAGTATATTAAGAGGGTTCAGCCTCTCAGTAACTAACAACTCTGCCTAAATTATGGCTAATGTGGAAAAAACAAAGGGATCTGCAATTTTTTGCTAGAAATTAGAGAATGTCTTTTGGAAATATTTGTTCATGAATATTTTGAATATATTGACTGCTGGGCCATTCTTTATGGCTAGAGGGGCTAATAAGTAAAAACGCAAGTACAAGGGCACCCAAAGGACATATGCTTGGGCATTACTGTGCTATAGCATTTAGAAATGATGCAGGGCACAATTTTTACTAAAGCAGGTCTGATAAAATTAACATGGGTGTTATTAGAGTATTTGAACTGAAAATATTATAATCCCGTGGATACCGGAGAGATGTATGAAAAAAAAATCTCATTACAAGCCAGACTCATGGTGTATCTTAGATTCATGAAAATGCAGAACGTTTTGCGGATTCAGATTTTTCACTGGTGTCTATGAAAACAAAATCTTCGTGTCTTGTTTTGAGGCTCCTAAACGCTTATTTCAGTTATGCTGTAAAATGGACCGAAAGGAATCTAGAATACTGGCTAAACTTCTTGCAGTGTATATATCTTGTTGAAAAAAATAATAGAAATCTGGTAAGAGAAAAAAGGTTGCTTTGCAGAGCTCTAGGCCCAGATCGTCAAAGGTGTTCAGACACCTAGCTCCAGTTCAGCACCTGAATATCTTTGAGGCTCTAGGCCATAGTGCCTATTCAGGAATGTGGGGAGAAGTAGGAGATGGGTAAAATGCCTTGGTGCTAGGGCCGGTCAAAAACTTTCCATCAAAACTGTTTTTAGAAGAAAAATTGGGGTTTTGACTAAACAATTTTTTTTGCTAACAGTGTCTACTTTCTGTGGAAAATTTAGACTTTTCTTTGGAAAAACACCTCCCTACTCCTCCAAATTGAAAATTGTCTGGCTCCAAAATGAAAAAAAAAATAGTTTCCAGATGAAAATTTTCAGGTTTTTTTGACAAAACAGAGAAAATTTCTGCATGAAAAGAACGCATTATATAACCACTTTTACTTAAAAAAACACTGACAATTTGGGGAATCTGTCTATGCACAATTTATTAATTCAGTTTGATACTGAGAACTTATATTGACGTGCATCATTGTCAGATTGCAAACTCAGTTTTAAAAGTGGGGCTTGACTGCCTTCTCTGTTAGTCTTTTTACCTTCACTTTGTGATGAAATTCCAAAGGGTGGTGGCACAGGGCTCACAATGGAGGCTCTTTAAACTTTTATCATGTTTTATTTAAATACAAACACCCTTTGACAAAGAAAATAGACAGACCAAGAAAACCAGTCTGCTCTGGTAACTGGTAATTAAGCAATGGAGCACCTGATGGGGGACTTTGACCACATGATAAGGCTGGGGGGCGGGGGAAGAGGGTCACCTGTCAAGGGGACTGGAAGTTATTTCATCAGCCATTTTAGAGAGAGGAAGAAAAGACAGAGAGACGCCATGTTCTGGCCCAGAAGCCATGTCCAGGAGCGAAGGGAGAGAAGAAGGCTCCTGGGCTCCTTAGAGAACGCTGACCCAACCCAAAGCATGCTCTAGAAAGGTGAGGAAACTGAAGAGGGGATGGTTAATGGGTGTTCTACTGTTTTGCCTAGGTCTGCCTATCTCTTGTGGTATCTAAAGTATAGAGTAATTGCTTTACTATCCCTTCTGCAGATAGTATGTGCTTCAACTATCACCAGTGGCAGGAGAAGTGAATGGTGAACCAGAGTGACCACAAGGTTGGGGCTTGGGGAAGGGTGTGCTTAAGCAATTGGGGTATATTGAGGTGTTAGCACTGGTCCTGGGGGCTCAGGGAAGCTGGACTGTGTGGGTTGCAGACCTCAGAAGAGGATGCTAGCCAAGGACCCACATCCTGAGAATGTGCTAAGAGACTCAAAGCTAGAGTCAGTACCTGGATTCTGCTTGGTGTCAGGAAGCTTTAAAGCACACAGGTCCAGTGTGTGAGTATCCAGTAGAGGGAGTTTACCAGGGTTGTGACAAGCAGTCTAGGCTGAACACCCCTTTCAGTTGCACCTGTGTAGCCACATTGCATTCTGTGGGGCTCTGCGGTGAAAGCAGAGCAGAACTTGACTGTTTGAGACCATAATTCCAGCGCTCAGTGTACTTTTGGTGTTAATTCTTCTGTTGACATATGGGTCAAGCACTCTTGCCCACACCTACACTCTCATTTTAAGCACACCAATGCTTGTGGAGACTGAAGGTGGGTACTGTGACCAGAGAAGTTTTCCAGTCATGTGTTTACTAACACAAGCATGTCAAACTGTTTGTTGTTATAAAATTCTCTTGGGGGTAGGGAATGTACAGTTCTGAAGGATTGAAACTTCCTGATTAAACAGATGTTTTGGCATGTTGCTTTACTCCTGGAATTGGATCAGAAATTCTTTGGCCTGGATGGAATGAGCAAAGAATCCACAGATCTTATGGGGTACCCAAAACATGTTTTTCAAACAGTCATTGTGTAGGTAGCTTCTAAGCATTTCCTTTAATTAGAATAAAAAGAAACACAGGACCAACTCTTGCAGTTCTTTGTCCCAAAGACAAAACTGCCGTTGGCTTCAAGAGGAGTTTGGCCTGAATAAAAATTTGGCACAGAACATCTATCAACCCTCCCTGGATATAAGAAAGATGGGTCTGGCTCCGGCGCTGTAGGAAGACAGACTAACCCTAGGAATAGTCAAGCTTGCCTATGAGGCTTGGCCTGGAATTTGTTATATTGATATTAGTCTCTGTTTAAAAAGTCAAACTCCAGGAAAGGGGTGAGTTAGCTGATAGCTGGGGAGAGATGGATTTTTTTGTACCAATGATAAGATGTGGGGGCTAGTGAAGTGCAGAAACAGCCAGCCAGAGGGGAAAGAGCGTGTAGTGATTAGGGCACTAGCCCAGGATTTGGGACAACTGCAGTCAATTCCTTGCTCTGACACAGCCTTCCTATGTGACCTTGGGCATGTCACTTGGCCTCTGTGTGCCTCACTCCACCCTCAGTAAAATGGGACTATTGTATTCTTCAACCTCACAGGGGTGTTGGGAGGATAAATACATTAAAGATTGTGGGGTGCTCAGATACCACAGCAATTGGGGCTAGATAAGTACCATAGATTAGTTCTATTTTATCTTATCTAAAAATATTGCAAATCCCTGTAGGTAAGTGCTGTGAGTATATGTATGTGCTGCAATCCTGTGCTGAGACTGCTGTGGAAATTGCCTGCTCTTTGTCTGTGCACGTTCTCCTTTTGGTGATTTTGCAGTCCATTTTGATTGGCTATTGAAAATGTGTACTTTCAGTAGACCCCTGCAAGGCCTTTCTGCATCTGACTGATTTCCCTCCTTTGAGCTGTTTGTCCTTCAAACATGTATCATAGGAAAGAGGAAAGCACGTTCGGAACTGCTAAAGAACAGCCTATAATCAGAAAAGTCTATTCACCTTCCTCTTGTGGCAAGTACACTTTACTGTCTCCTAATAAACCAGCTATGTGAACTGAAACTGCAAATAACACCTATGTGTGTACCCTACAAATAGTGAGAAAGGAGTAAGAGCCTGATCCTGAAAAACCACACTCACGTGAGCAAGGATTATTCATAGAGCTTGTCCCTGCAAAATCTATTCCTAGCAATTTTTTGCCCTTCCTACTGGGCATTTTTGCTTAGTGTCTGCATATTAGATCTCTGCATGTTGGGATCTAATGCTGCAGCTACCTGTTACTACATGATTATATTGAGTAATCTACCAATATGCCAAAAATATTTATATAGAGAATATGTTAAAATATGAGTGGTTTGAATGCACATCGATTAGTGCTGTGTGCGTAATTTACTGGCTTGGTGTGATCACATTTCCTTCTGGTGGCCGACTTAGCAACCATAAAGCCTGCTTCTTAGAGCTAAATGAGTTCTCTGTTAGCTCAAATGGTAGAGGCCTGTGATTTTTGTGCTGAAGGTCCCATTTGGGTAAGATTTTAAATGAACTATGACATGAATGGGACTACGTGTGCTTAAAGTTAGGCATGTGCTTAAGTGCTTTGTATGTGGGGCATTAGCTGGTATTGTGGCTTTGTCTTAAGGGGAAAAAAGTTAGGCAAACATTTTTAATCTGGGTCTTAAGAATGAAAGATTCCTAAATCCATATTGAGATACTTAAATAGAAGATATTGAAGTGCCTGACTTTGGGCATCCCGATGAGAATATTTTGGCCAAAAGCTAGGTAACCTTATAAACAACAAGGAATATTTTCTTACACTGAGGAATTTAATTATGTGCCTGTCATGAGTAATTTCTATTAAGATTAGTAATTTCTATTATTCCTGCTTTGCAATGTCTGTATGTTAAGAAGGTGATCTCATTCGTAAATAATCTTTCTTCCTATCGGCAAGGTTGAGGGGGATTGATCAAAATTAAGTATTTTTCAAATGAATGTACACAAAACAATCTCAGCCAGTAAACAGAGTGACTTGGGAAATATATTCCTGTTTAAAATTCTTCTCATTTGTTCTCCTCATTAAATGTTTATTATAAACTGATAATGTAACCCTTAAAATGGGAATGCCAACAGTTGCTAAAAACACTAGTGGGTTTTTAATTCTAGAAATGTAATGATCTGTAACAAAAGCTTTTAAAAAGGTCCTTTGTCATGTCAAAATAAAATAGCACTTTTTTCATTTCTGAAATCGATTCTGTTGTCTACCAGTTAAATTGTCCACAAAATCGTTATTATTAATTTAAGTAATGAATGATTGAAATGTTAAAGGGAGAAAAAAAGCTGCATCCACTTTTCTTAGTCTATTGTTACTGCCAATATACTGAGCTTAGATAAGTAATTTCAGCTTTTTTAATTTATTTAATATATCTTAGATTGGCATCTGTTTAAGTCATAACAGGTTGCCTCTGCCAATAGGCAAGTGCTGTAGAATTTACTACAGTAAAATTCAGGTATGCTTCATGTATCCTTAATTTATTTTGAGAGATCCCATCTTTTATCTATAGAGTCCTGCTTTCTCAGCAGGATGAACTTCTCTGTGAGAAAGTAAATTGGTTCTAATGCGGCAGAAGTCCCAGCATGCAGTGTTTATAATTATCAATTCTGATGTATCACAAAAATGGGTGAAAGAGTTAAGTCAGCCTTTAGTATCATCCATAATTATTCCTGGTCAATTGTCTCCAACTAGAAACTTGCAAATTCTTACCACTTACTTGGTTTCACGGAATGAAGAGGATTCATTGCTTTTTGCCAAGATTCAGATCTGTGGTTCACAATTTCAAGAAAATTGCAGACTCTTGATGCTACTGAATGCTCAGGTTTCATGCTGAATTCTCATGTGCTAATCTTGTAGCATGCTTTTTTTCCCCTTTTACTAATTTGTCCAAAAATCTTTGTTTTCCAATCTGAAGCTAGCTGGGCTCTGCATTTCTAGTGTCCTAGTATTGTCTGGTGACTCAGCGATTCAAAAGCTCTTGATCTTTAAAGGATGGTAATTCGGACTCCACAGCTTTCTGAGCTTTCCAATAGAATAAAAAAGTAAGCTTCAAGTACATGTCTGTTGTAATAAAATGGATCAAAAATAGTAGCGGCAACATTGTGTAAGACAAATGCTGTGTATTTGCTTATGAAACAGTTAATCTCTGTTAGTGGTATGAATGCTTGATATGGAACAAGACTATATCTTCACTGAAAAGAGTCCAGCAGATTTAGTAATTGGAAGATTTATTTTTTAATTTAAAAAAAATGGAGGCAGTGTAATAAACTGATTCTGATTGACCAAGCTTGACAGACTATAATTCTTTACTTTAAAGGTGCTTTAGGGAAGTAACATCCCAGATAACAGGTATATAGTTTGAGAATCATTACAGCCAAGTACTCAAGTAAAGTACAGAGAAGAAACTCTTGATTTTACTTTGAATATCCTTGTATAACTGTCTCTCATGGCTAGAAGTTTGCTCCCATTAATATCAATGGGAGTCTTTCCATTCATTTTACTGGGAGAGAAAAAGGACGCCATGGCCTGCTCCAGCACATTTTGATATTGGTCTGGAAGATTTTTCTATTCATGCAGTATTTTTTATCTAAAATAATGATTGATTACTTCTAGCTCAAGACATTAATAGCCTACTTTTAGGGTACGTCTTCACTTACCGGAGGGTCCGGCGGCAGGCAATCGATGTTCTGGGATCGATCCCGGAAGTGCTCGCCGTCGACGCCAGTACTCCAGCTCGCCGAGAGGAGTACGCAGCATCGACGGGGGAGCCTTCCTGCCGCGTCTGGACCCACGGTAAGTTCGGACTAAGGTACTTCGAATTCAGCTACGTTATTAACGTAGCTGAATTTGCGTACCTTAGTCCGAAGTGGGGGCTTAGTGGGGACCAGCCTGAGATAATAAACATATGCTTCGAAGCCTGAAGTATTGAAAATTGGTTGATTGCTTGTTTAGCTTTTTGTTGAACACTGCAAAACTTGGTGATTTTGCTTTACAAGGGAATATCTGTAGGTCTTGATTAGTGCTGGTCATGAACAAGGTTTTGTCAGAAAATGCTGATTCATCAAACCTGTCTTGTTTTATGGAACTGTATTGGGTTTGACAAACCACAGACAGTGTTCTGACAGAACCCTCCTGCTTTCCTGCAAGCCAAGTGACCCAGCTGCCAGGTACCCCAGGCTTCCAGAGTCTGTGCCTCTGGGGCAGCCCCACCAAGTGGGTAGCTTCAGGGCTGGGGACCCCAGGACTTCCAGGCCCTCTGCTATGGAACTGAGAGGCTGAAACCCTAAAAACCCCAGCTTGAGACACAGGGCCTGGAAAACTTGGGGGCTCTCAGGGCTTCCAGACTCCATTCCACAGAACTAGAGGCTTGGAAGCCCTGGGACTGCCTTATGTTCCCTGCTTAAGAATCTGGGCAAGTACCAGTAACCATGCAGGTGGGTAAAGGCTGGGGGCCTCCTCCCCACTTACTTTCCTGAATATCCTCACTGAGTTAGGTTACAATCTGGCCCTTTGGGCTCAGTCTTGAGGTCTTTTCGCAAGCAGAGCTCCCTATTGCGTCAATGGGAGCACAGTGCATGAAACAGGACAATCTTGTTCTTGCTCTTATGATGACGCAAAGTTATAAGAAATGTAGATTTAATCACAATGAAAGTTTGCATTTGTATCCATCTTAGAAGGGAACAGGCTATGTGTGAATTCTGCAGTGCTTATATTAATTTTTCTATGAGTGTGTTATTTGTAGTCCAGGGAACTAGAAAGTGTAGAGGCTAAAGGCCAACAAAGGGACTGCTTCTATAGATAACTTAACACCTGTGAATTCCCATATAGAAAATACTCCTCTCCTTTCATAAACATACACACGAGGAAGGAGGGAAGATAGACATAACTGAGTCTTATTCAACTTGATTACTGTCTTATATTATTCACACTTTATCTCGCTGAACTGTCCTCTTTCCACCATAACCCTTTTTATTTGTGAAATATTATATATATGGTATTTTATTGTATCAATGGTTTTCCATCAAATATCATTATGGTGCTTTTTGTTAACTATGAAATGATTGTGTAGCTCTATGTGTGTGTGTGTGTGTGTATATATATAAACAAATATTTTTCAGTTTAGTTTGTCTTGTTATTGAACTGTCTGTATACATTAGTATTTTAAAATGTTTTTATTATGCTAAATTATTCATGGAATAACTTCAGTAAATAATTCTTGGACCACATCTTGTTCATGACCAGTTCATTGCTAGGATTCAATATTTTAAACTCATATTGTTTTGATTGGAGACAGAGGTCACATGGTATACGTCTGTTCCCTGGTTGGATGAATTTATTCCTTAGAATTAGATTTCCAGTGCGAGTACTCATGGTTATTCATTCAAAATTCATTTTCTGCAGCTATTCTGCAATATTCACTTGAAATTTGTTCTTTCATTGAATATTCCTGCCATGAAGTAATTTTCTAGAATATTCAGAGAATGAGGAGAAATGGGGTTTGAAGAAACTGAAGCATCCAAATGAATAATGCGTTATTTTTTGATTTGCAATCACCCAACTCTACTGGGTGGTGATAATACTTTGCACTTCTATAGCATCTTGTGTCCATAGTTCTCAAAGTTTATGGCAGACATTATATGAGAGAGAGAAAAAGTCACTTGGCCAGCATGACATTGTGGCAGACAGCCTGGCCTGATTAGAGGTTTGTGACACAATCCCTCCTTGAGCTTCCCATTGAATACCGACTACATGAACTTGCTCCATCTGCTGCTCCTGACACGCTCCGAAGCCTGGTGTGGAAGTGGACAAGGCCTTGGCCCTGCCTCTTCCCTGCCCTCTTTCTGGTGTCCTGCACAGAGAAGCAGCCCGTCTGCTCCCACAAGTGCAAAGACCACAACTGTGGCAGGTCGCTGGAGGCTGCACAAAGGAACGGGGGGGGCGGGTCCTTGTGCCTCACCTTCCTGCCCAGATGTGTAAGGGTAGCCAGAGTCTGGCCCATAATGAAGCAACCAGCAACACAGCCCAAAGGTCCTGACGCTGTTCCTGGCTCTAACCATTAGACCTCATTACCTGCCAGGCTTTGAGAAGCACGTTATCTACTGGGTTAAGTTCAGAAAGTCATCACATTACCCAGAAACAGTAAAACAGAGTGCATTTTATTATTTTTAGTATCTGTAGAAAGATTTATATATAAAATAAAAATGATGTCTACAGTGTTTCATAGAAAAATCTTACTACTATTATCAGACAAATCGAACAGCCTTAGTGTAAGCATTTAAAGTAATAATACACAGGAGTAATATAAACGGTTGAATTTATCTGAGACTTAAATAAACCACAATTCATGTGAAGACACTTCACTATGCATTTTGAGGGGTTCTTAGGAAGAGTTTATATGCTTATAATAACATTTGGTCATTATTCTTCTATCATGTGTTCTCATTCACAAGGATTAATTGTCTGATGATAATATATATGTATTAATGGGTGCCAACTGTACTCTTTCAACATCATCAGTATTTACTCTGATTGCCATGTTGACGATAATACCTCATTTTATTAAATGGTTCTAAATGGCAAGGTTTTGCAACAAAATACAATAGTGGTAATATGACTGGATGTAGTAAAGTTGTAATTTATTGGACAACCAATATTTAATAATAAATATGGAATAAGTTATTCTTGCTTAAGGTTATACAGTACCTGTACTTGGAATTGTTACTTGATATGTAGTATGAATATTAGGTTTTGTCAATTTTTGTTTTCTATTCAACTTCTACATTAATTTTTTGTAAATTAACAGTAAATAATGCATAATTAAACACAAATTTTTCTACATAGCCCCAGTTGCTAAAATAGGGCACTGTCCATGCTACATTTCTCTTCTAATTTTGTTTCCATTTTATCAATTTTTTTTTTATTTACTGCTGAGAGAAGATGCTTAAAATGGTTTCTTCCTCACTATCTGAGGTACTGTTATGGATGGTGGGTGACTTTAAGAGACTGCTCTGTGACAAAAGTTCAGCTTTATTTGTCTCCTACCTGCTAGGAAAGTGATAAGTGCCACTGAGAGACTAAAAAGTTCATTCTCTCTAGCAAGGTTACTCTTCCTGATGAGCATTAAAAGATAGCTTTAAGCCATTCACAATTATGACCTTGACTAGGAAAATGTAAGTTAATAAGGCTTCAACAAATTATGGTCTTTTTGGTCGATTTGCCTAGTGAACTGTTAATTGTAAAACTGAAAGACATTATGTTCAGCTTTCTCTATCACATCTTTTGTGTTTTAACAGTGACACTTCATTGAGTGCAATTAACAAAGCCTAGGAGATTTATTAACACACTTCTTCATGGCCAATGATCCATTCCACTTAAGACATAACACTGTAAAATGCACATTATCTCCTTTTGGCACTTACAATAATGCTTCATGAACTAGGAAGGCATATGTTAAAGCAGATAAAATAGCATTATTAGCTGACAAATCTTACAATTTATTAGACAGTTAATTTATCAGCTTAAAAGACACTTAAAACAGCTGTGCATTTAATGTCTTTTTAATGTATCCAGTAAAACTTGCATAATTGCCTGTAGTGCAATTTATTTTTAGCTATGTTGCAAAATGTCTGCATTTACTGTTTACATCTTCTTTAATTTTTCCTGCAAGGCTCATCTCATCTAGGCACAAGCCCTAACAATGAGGGCAAATGATCAGATGATAAGACTTCTTGTACAAATGGCTACCCATCAATGAACTATTCAAAAGTACATGCTGAGCTGGACCACAGAGTTTTAGCATTTTATCTCCACCCCAAGGGCAAAAGAGAGGGAAAAACGGGGGTGCCTCATAAGCACTATAGTCATGGACTGCCAAACACGACCCATCAGAGACTGACAATGTCTGCCTTTACTGGCATTAGCATTTGGAGCCCATTCTGAGCCACATGTCTGGGGTGTAAACTAACAAGGCTCCAAGACTACATTAGCAGAGGTGTTTCATTTTATAATTAAGGTAACTGCTCCCTGCAGATCAATTGTATCAGACATAAGTACTATCCATGAAGAAAGTGTCGGAGAGGATACAAATTTAATGACTCTGATGCATAAATTGCCTGTGTTTGTTTATTGCTCTCTAATTTAATGGAACCTTTGTTAAATGTTTCTGGCTTTTTTTTTTTTTTTTAAACAGGCTCATAGTAATGATTTCTGTGGGACTGAAGGGTGCTTATTATGAAAATAAAAAGTCAAACATTGCAATTTTTATTAATTAAATGTCAGATTAGTTTTCATCTTTTATAAATATTGTATATAATCCACTTACAGTGAGAAACCAGGTCTGCAGATGATGCCCTGTGTTGTCCAAGTGTTAAAAAGGGCCATTTTCTTCCTCTTGCAGAAATCAGATGTGGATGTGAACTTTACAGATTTGGCCTGTCTCAATAGTTTACGAAAAACAAGAGTTAATTTCTTAATCAAGAAATAAATGGGTAGGCAGAAAAGATGGTTTTGGATAAAATAAAAACATCCCTTTCTTTGAAAGGACTCATCTTTTTTGGAACCTGAACTTTTCTGAGGTTCTGTATTTTCCTCTAGACCTTTGCCATTGTGATAGGGGCTGGAAGTGAAAGTGAAGAACTTTCCTGTACTATTTTTGACCTGAACAGAAGGCAGATGTGCCAGCCTGCTTGTTATAAAACTTGTTCTCTTGAGATTTCCAGCCCCATTTTCCAGACTCTCAAGCTCTGAATAGGGAACCAAATTTCATGGTTTTCTATCCAAACCAAAACTCAATTTCGAGTCCTGTCGAGATCCTCCCCTTCTTGGCAGAAACCCATTTGTTCTTAATTCTTAACCCAGTTATTAATCCAGAACTCTTGACTAAGATCCATATTTCAAAAGAATAAAACTTCTGCATGGTCAGTATTTGATTCCTAGTCAACATGAAAGTTACCAGCAATAACTTCTCCCTACCACCGTAAGTCACTTCTGCTAGTTGGCAATCTGGCAACATGACACATTAATTATCCCACTGAGTGCATATGAAAAGAATGGATGAATCACTGGAGTAAAGAATAATACTGGCACTTACATACCTATGTTCATTAAAACAAAGTTTTATCTATTACATTTTTAATTAAACCTAAACATATAATAGTGCATTATTCATGCAGAGATAGTCATCTAATGAGAACTGCTTTACAGTTTGATGGGTGCAGCATTGTTGACTATTTTACTGCTGTGCAGTAAATTGTTGGAGAGCTGTCTTTGTCCCAATTACAGTTTAATTCTGATTAGTTCCATTTTCTTGTGGGTAGCAACTAAACTGCCACTGGATGAATCTCAAATAAAGTTATCAATCTCTTTATGGGAGTCTTTGAATTTTTTTTGGGGGGTGTTTTGTTAAAACTACCCTCCTTATGCTCTCCTCCCCTCTGCCAAGAAGATGCTATTCTTTTTATATTCTTACAATGTGTCATTGAAAGATAAGTACTTAACTTTAAGAAAATGGAAATTAAAGATAGGGAAGAATCCAAAGAGAAATTTCTGTTCTCATTTACACTAATATGAGTCTGAAGCAATGCCACAGGGTGAAACAGAGTTTCTTTGGATTTAAACTGGTATCTTGTAGCAAATGGCAGTTTGGCCCTTAAAATATTAACTTAAAACTATCCTAATATATTATTATTCTCTTATTTCATAGGCAATCAAAATCCCATTGTCTGAGTAGATTAAAAATACTCACCTGTAACATTGACACCTTTCTTTAAACCTATATGAGTTCTTATTAAAAAGTTTTCAAATATGGAAAAATGATGATGTAGTCCAAAGTGATGGGGAGTTGGAGAGAATGTGTTTGCTAATCTGGTATGTCTTCTGTCTCTGTGAATAATATTGCTATCTATGATAGCATATCTTAAAAAACAGGAGATATTCAAAACTAGAAGTCTGAGTGGCTACTTATTGTCAAAGTGCTGAGCATCCAACAAACTCCCATTCACCCAAAGAGCTTTTGGCTGCTTGGTACTTCTGAAAATCAGGCCACTTATTTAGGGGTCTAATTATGGACTGAGAAGTCCAACCTCTACAGCCCATTAAAAGAACTTTATAGTTCAGGACTCAATTTACATTCAATGGCTTGTTTCCATCTAGCAAACTGCCAGCATGTGTGGGGGGAGGGGAGGAAGAGCATATGTTTTCCATTAACTCAGAATTATATCCAGTCCAATGTACCCAAACCCACCTCAGATGTGGATGGTTGGAAATACAGATTCTGCAGCAAGTTGACCTTCTCTGCAGAAAGCTTATTCTGATAGAGAAGTCAAAGGAGAACTCCCTTCATTCCTGTTGAGTTCAGGGGGAGGGAGAGCTTCTGTAACTAAGCCCCCTTCCTCCAGTGCTCCACAACTCCCTAATTCCTTAGTCTTCCCTTCTCTTTCCAGTGAGGACTGTGCAGTTTACAGGAGTTATATGTCCCCTGCATGCTGTTAAAGACCAGTTTAAGAAAAAGTACTTAGAAATGGGACAGTTGTTTTCCCCCACCTTGAAGAGGAGGCTGGTCGGGGGTGAGGGGATGGTCCTAGAGAGCTGAGTCTTGTTGGGGTTGCCTGTTTTTCTCATAAAAATATTTTCAAGACCATAGAACAGAGATCACTTTTCAATGGCAGACTGGTCTGGAAGAGTACAGAGTTTACAATTCTCTCTCCCAGACATGCCATAGCAAATAAATGGCTTACAGATAACACTGTGAATGGACTACATAAAAGAAGGAGAAACAGGATATTATTTTTAAACACACTGGTTCATAAGTGAAGAATAGGGAAGAGACGATAACTCACATCAGGTGAAAGGTCTTATGATTTATGTAATCTCTCTTCTTCCTAGTGAATTACTGTGAGACGGAGCATTGGCTACATACAGTATTAGGGATAGCATTACTTTATTCCATCAGATTGTTCAGCATTGGGATCATTAACGTTTTAAAAAAATAAGTGACTGTACTGGAGTTCTGTTTCCTTTGATTCTGTGCTGTCCCTTTCCATGCTTATAAGTTGGTTACTTAGGAAATTACTCTACAGGAGCCCGAAGAAGGATGATCTGCAAGCCAGAGGTCAGTTTTGCTGTCTTTTGATAATATTTTATTTGAGATTATTATTAGAAAAGAATTTTCACTGTTTAATTTCAAGGCTGCTCTGAAGCCCCCAGTTGTCACATTGTGTCATTAGAGGGAGGCTCTGCCAATTTGAACATGCTGCTGGGGAATTGTTATTTATTTTTAAAATAATAGTTGGCATTGGTATCTAAGAAATAAATACTTTGCAGATGTTTCTATTGGCTGTAGGTTTTATAAAAGCTGATTTTTTTAAAAAAAACACCATACATTTAAAGAGAGACTGTCACTTTCAGTAACATGTACTTACTCAGACCTAGGAAGAACATATGCAGAGATCCCTAACAGTGGGGAAGACTTGTTCATATCTACTAACCGTTACTGGTAATATAAGTTTTCAACAAGCAGACTTGTTAGGGTTGTGTCTTATAAAGCCAACTGAAAGGATGTTCAGAAGCTTTCATCATAGACCTATCTCTGTTCTCACTGAAGTCAATGTTAAAAAAATTCCCGTTGACTTCACTGGGAGCAGACAATCCCATCCCAAGCCCCAAGTTTATAGTGCAAAATCTAATATATTGTTACAGGAGGCAACCATCCTCTGAAATACTGGATATCCCCAATTTAATTTTGGGTCCCTTTTGCACTCTTGTGCATTTAACCTGCATTTATAAAAGATGAACCTGCAGTTAAACCAGTTCTCAGCAAAAGTTGTTTTTCTTTTCTGAGTATCAGATGCTAGATGTTTGTGGTGAAGAGGAAATTAATGGCCTAACTAATAACTATATCTAAGAACAACAGCCACGGTCTGTATGCTCTTTTAGGTCCCGCTCATACTGAAATCAAGATCAGACCACACTTCAAATTTCTGATCAGGTTAGTCTATATCCTGGGGAAATGAATAAAACGAAGATTAACCGACTGCATAAGAGTTATGGAGCATAAGAGTAAGCGGTTAAAGATAAACCATCCCACCTTTGTCCAGTCTCAGGTCCAGTGGGTTTTTCACTTTCTTGAACTATCTCTAGTGCTCTGGCTGGCTCTGACAATGAAACTCATGTCTAGTCTTGGTGGAGGGGGGAAGACAGGGAGCCCAGATTGTAGAGAACAAATGCTAAAAAAGCAGATAAATGAGTCACAAAACCTTATCTTTAACAACTGTGGCATCAATAAAAGTAATGAAGTAGTGAGAACCATTTCAAACCAGCCATACAGTAATTTTATAAGTTGAAATAGCTATGTGGAAGAGGTGTTGTAGCAGAAACTTGACTGCAAAGCCCTTGCTTGCTTCCCTGCAAATATTTTTTAAAACAATTGCAAATTCCCCACTAAAGATCTTCCAAAACTTTCAAGCCACTATTGCCCTGAGAAGCAATGTTTTCTTATAGATCCCACGCTCTGACAACTAGTTTGATGCAGTACACTTAGGTTCTTTCCGATGAACTATAGCAATGATTTTAGACATTAACTGGAATTATAGTCAATACTCTGTTCTAAATCTCCACCTTCACACCTGGAATTCACATCCAACAGTTCCTCTTTTGTCCTTGATCCAGCACTGCCCCTGAATCCATGGCTCTGAAACTGCCAGCCTGATGGGATCTTAAGCATTCCAACACATTTTCATCATTATTACCAGGTGCATGGAGACATAGTCAAAACTAGTGCCAGTTTAAGCAGAGAATCAGCTTTGAGGTCACACAGTTGATTACCCGAGTGATTACTCTGCTTCCTTTATTACAGAGCATCTGTACTTTAGCTCTCCTAGCAGTAGTTCTGTCTCACTTTGGAATTAAATTACTATAGGCCAGGTACATCTAGTACATTTAATTCACAGCATGAAGGAATACATTTGTTAATGCAAGAATGACACTACCCATAGAACCAAATGGATGGGCGAAAAAATTCTGAACTCTATTCCTCTCCTAATACTCCCAGCATCTTTAGGTAATGAACATCCTACAAAGGTAGAGGGAATACATTGCCAACCTGGCATATGCAGACATAAAAAGGATATATTTCCAGAGCAGTGTGGATAATGTCCTGAATTCCCAGAACAGGTGGACAAAGTTCTGCTTTTTATCTATCAAGCTGACGGGCAATGGACATTGCATGCATAGAGAGATGTTAGATGTCATAATATTCAGCCAAAGTAAAACAAAAAATTACTGTGACTTTCATCTCAGAGCTCCTGGGAGAAAATCAGGAACACCCCAGCATGACACTGGATAGAACAAACCGGAGCATGCAGCTTTTTCTTTCTGGGGATAAGAAAGTCAAATCACACAGTAAGAGGACTGTAAATTACCTTTTCAGTTTCTAGTATATAGTCTCCCCCACTATCTTCCCCTGCTGTACAGGATTCCAATGTGTGGGTGTGAGAAAAACTGCTCTCTGGGGCTATTCGTTGAACCCCAAGGGGCTGTGGCTATCTGCTTAGATATCCACGCTTGGGTTCATGCTGTATAATATGCAGACTAATATGTTGCTCTCCAGTAGCTATCGCACCAGGTATATATAAGCCCTACTACTGGTAAAAGCCAATGGAGAGTCTCGTCTAGGAGACTTCTGAACCAGAGGGTCTGGACTCTGTTCCCAACACTACATGTGTGGTTGAGTTGAGATGACCATGAAGACAGGATTTTGCTACAGGGGTTTAAAATAAGCAGCATTTTCTGGTTCTGTGTTTGCACCCCTTCCCATGCCATGGGGATTACCATGGGTCATGTGGGAGGGGGCCAAAGGAACCATACCAGGGACTTTCCCTCTGGAGGACTGAAGGTTCCCACTTCTGTATGAATTCTCAGGAGTGACCTCCTTCCCTGGTCCATGCAGCCCGGCTCCTCCCATCTAAAGGAATAATCATTTAGAAATTCCTCCAGGTCATCCTTGCAGAATTTCTGTGCCATTCCCTGCCAGGTGTTTCTCTATGGAGAAATACGAGTTCTAGATCTAGCAGCATTTCTGTTTCCTTGACTGTGGTGTAAGATTCTTCCATTGATGGCTTAACATTCTGCCACAATAAGCAGTGTCTAACTGTGAGAAATAATAAAATTAAAGGCTTTATATAGACTGAGAGAACTATGTGGTAAGATAATTTCTTGAATAATTTGTCAAAAAAATCACTTGAAAGTGTCATATACGTGCTAGAATATTTCCAGTAGTAGATTGTGTATTCATTATTTAAGATAAGTATATACATAGCTCAGTATGTCCATGTGTATGTGAAAATGGTAGTTTTTGCAGCTAAGAAACAGCATTCTGCATTCAACTAGTACAGGAATGTCATCAGTATAGGGGAAAGTATACTTGTCACTATTACAAGTAGTTAAGGACAGCTATCCCTATTGTATACTGAAGGTTTGGAGCCATGACAACTTATTGCATTTACCCAACATGTCACTAGTTAGCTCAGTAAGCTCGTTTTGGGATTTGGATAGTTTTTCTTCTCTGGGTCACTAGTTCAAATCCAGCTTAGTTCAGTAGTGACCAATAGCCATTACTATCTTATTGGTACAGGGTAGCTGGTTAAGTTTTTTAGAACATAAGTTGTAACATGTTAATTTTTCCTATCTCATACAACTGTCACTAGTTTTGTATTCATATGATGAAATATCTCACCATAGTTTGACTTCAGTGGGGACAAGATCAGGCCCTATAATATATTTAGCCATTGAGGTTGTGATTTTCAAAGTTGCCTAAGATTAGGTACCCAACTCCCACTGAAATTCCCTTAGACTCCTTTGAAAATCATAGCCTTAATTATTATTACAAAGCACAAATGGGTCATCTTAGTTTGCAAAGACTTTAACTATTGATAAACCATGTCTCGACGTTTGAAGCTAAATAGTATTGATTAAGAGCATCGATAACAGATCACTGTGAATTAACATCAGTGAGAGACCTCCTCCACAACCTGTTCAGCTTCAAATGCACAGTTTCAGTTAAAGACCATAGTACGTCCCCATACTTTGATCCTATAAAGAACGAGGTAAATAATCTAAGTGAGTCCTCTTTTGCTCCATCCACAACAGGGCAAGACAAATAACCTGAGTTTTAAACACCTTAGGCAGGAACGTTTTGCTCTGTTCAAGTTACAGGAATGAGTTTACGTGTGAAATGCCAAACCACTAGAAATTCAGCTTCCTGGAATTCTGTGATGAGCTCAGATAGGACCCTTATTTGCAGACAGTTGTGTTGCTTTCAAATAAAACTAGGCCTATTTCCAAGTGAAAATGGTCAGAAAGGAGTTAATTATTCAAGCAAAATTAGCTATTACATCCAAAAGTATCAAACCTTTATTCTTCAATATTTGGGTCCAAGTACACTATATCCACTGGACCCTTTGTTTCCCATCTTTTAACCAGTTACCGATCCATCAGAGGGCCTTCCCTTTTATCCTTCTTATCCTTACTTTGGCTAAGTGCCTTTGGTGAGGGACCTTGTCAAAGGCTTTCTGAAAGTCCAAGTACACTATATACACTGGTTCACCTCAACCAAAACAGAACCAGGTTGCTAGCATGTAAAATTAAAAAGGTTGTAGAGGAGCTTTTAAACCAAAGACTGGTACAGAGGAGCACACCATATGGACAGACACATCCCTTGAGGAGGATTTATTAAAAGGGATACTCTATATCCCAGTAAAGAGGAGAGGATACAAGTTGATAAAGTACAGGTAGGAACTGAAGAAACAGTCACATGAAAGAGTCCCATTCAATTACATCACATGAAAGCAGACAACTAAACATTACAAGCACTTATAAAATTTATCATACAGATGCAAGAAGTCTAAATTCTAGGATGGGTAAAGTAGAATGCCTGCTATTAAATTAGTATAGTGATATACTAGGCATCACAGAAACTTGGTGGAATGATGATAATCAACCGGATATGATAATATCAGGATACAAAATATATAGGAATGACAGAGTAGATCACACTGATGGGGGAATGGCACTATATATGAAAGAAAGCATAAAGTTAAATATAGTAAAAATCTTAAATGAATCAAACAGTACCACAGAACCTCTAGGGATAGAAATTCTAAGGTTGAATAATAAGAGTAAAGCATATACTACCAACTCCCTGACCAGGATGGTGACGGTGACTGTGAAATGCTCAGAGATTAGAGATGCTACAAAAACAGAAAACCCAACAATAATGGAAGATTTCAATTATCCCCATATTGATTGGGAACATGTCACATCAGGACAGGATGCAGATAGAAAATTTCTAGACACCATTAATGACTGCTTCTTGGAGCAGCTGGTCCTGCAACCTATAAGGGGAGAGGCAATTCTTGATTTTAGTATTAAGTAGTGCAAAGGATCAGGTCCAAAAAGGGAATATAGCTGACCCACTTGCTAATAGCGACCACAATGTAATTAAATTTAACATCCTTGTAGGGGGGGAAATACCAAAGAAACCCACCACAGTAGCATTTAACTTCATAAAGGAGAACTACACAAAAATGAGGAGGCTAGTTAAATGGAAATTAAAAGGAACAGTCACAAGAGTGAAATGCCTGTAAGTCGCACGGATACTTCTTAAAAACACCATAATAGGGGCTCAAACTACAAGTATACCCCAAATAAAAAAAACAGTAAGAGGGCCAAAAAAAAGCCACCATGTCTAAACAACTGAATAAAAGAGGTGGTTAGAGACAAAAAGACACCCTTTAAAAATGGGAAGTCAAATCCTACTGAAGAAAATAGAAAGGAACATAAACTCTGGCAAGTCAAGTGTAAAAGTGTAATTAGGCAGGCCAAAAAAAAATTTGAAAAGCAGCTAGCAAAAGACACAAACTAATAGCAATTTTTTAAAAGTATATTAGAAGTAGGAAGCCTGCAAACAATCAGTGCGGCCACTGGACGATTGATGTGCTCCAGGGGCATTCAAGGAAGACAAGGCCATTGTGGAGAAGTTAAATGAATTCTTTGCATTGGTCTTCACTGCAGAGGATGTGAAGGAGCTCCCCACACCTAAGCCATTTTTTTTAGGTGACAGATCTCAGGAACTGTCCCAGCTAGAGGTGTCAGTAGAGGACATTTTGGAACAAATTGATAAATTAAACAGCAATAAGTTGCCAGGACCAGATGGCATTCATCCAAGAGTTCTGAATGAATGCAAATATGAAACTGCAGAACTACTAACAGTGGTATGTAACCTATCGCTTAAATCAGTCTTTGTACCAGATGACTGGCAGATGTGATGCCGATTTTTAAAAAAAATTCTCCAAAGGAGATCCTGGTAATACTGACTGGTAAGCCTAACTTCAGTACCAGGCAAATTGGTTGAAAATACCAGACACACAGATTAACACAATTTTTGGGGGGAAGAGTCAATTTCCCTTTACAAAAGCCATGTTATGCCTCACCAATCTATTAGAATTATTTTGATGGTGTCAACAAACATGTGGACAAGGTTGATCCAGTGGATATAGTGTACTTGGAATTTGAGAGCCTTTGACAAGGTCCCTTTCCAAAGGCTCTTAAGCAAAGCAAGGAGTCATAGAATAAGAGGGAAGGTCCTCTCATGGGTCAGTAACTGGTTAAAAGGTAGGAAACAAAGGATAGGAATAAATGGTCAGTTTTCACAGTGGAGAAGGGTAAATATTGGGGTCCCCCAAAGATCTGTACTGGAACAGTGCTGTTCAACATATTCATACATGATCTGGAAAAAGGGGTAAACAGTGAGGTGGCAAAATTTGTGGATGATACAAAATTACTAAAGATGGTTAAATTCAAAGCAGACTGCAAAAAGTTACAAATGGATCTAATTAAATTGGGTGACTGTGCAACAAAGTGGCAGATGAAATTCAATGTTGATTAAAGCAAAGTAATGCACATTGGAAAACATAATCCCAACTATACATACAAAATGATGGGGTCTACATTAGCTGTTACCACTCAGAAAAGAGATCTTGGAATCATTTTGGCTAGTTATCTGTAAACATCTGCTCAATGTGCAGTGACAATCAAAAAGTTAACAATGTTAGGAACCATTAGGAAAGAGATAGATAATAAGACAGAAAATATCATAATATTGCCTGAAGTTCTGGTTACCCCATATCAAAAAAGCTATATTAGAATTGGAAAAGGTGCAGAGAAGGGCAACAAAAATGATTAGAGGTATGGAACAGGCTCCATATGAGGAGGGATTAAAAAGACTGGGACTTTTCAGCTTGGAAAAGAGACGACTAAGGGGGGATATGATAGAGGTCTATAAAATCATGAGTGGTATGGAGAAAGTGAATATGGAAGTGTTATTTACCCCTTCACATAACACATGAACTAGGGGTCACCCAATGAAATTAATAGGCAGCAGGTTTAACATAAACATAAGGAAGTACTTCTTCACACAATGCACAGTAAACATGTGGAACTCATTGCCAATAGATGTTATGCAGGCCAAAAGTATAACTGGTTCAAAAAAGAATTAGCTAAGTTCATGGAGGATAGGTCCATCAATGGCTACTAGCCAAGATGGTCTGGGACACAACCCCATGCTCTGGATGTCCTTAAACCTTTGGCTGCCAAAAGCTAAGACTGGATATCCTTAGATCACTTGAAAAATTGCCCTGTTCTTTTCACCACCTCTGAAGCATCAGACACCGGCCACTGTTGGAAGACAGAATACTGGGATAGATGGACCATTGACCTGACCCAGTATGACCATACTTATGTTCAAAATGGAAGCAAAATTTGAGTGACAGGTGAATTATGCACACAGAAATCACATTTTCATGTTAAATTCTATGAGCAAAACCATTACTTCTTTATTTATAAAGGTGGATAGAAATAAATATATTTACTGTGGGAGAGAAATATTAGACACATGCAAATATAAGATTTTAATATATAGAATGTACATTTAAATTTTTGTAAAAACAATTTCAAGAGTTCTGCCTGAGTAAAGGATGGTGTTGCTATATAGGAAAAGAAGTACTGTAATTCTGCAAAGTTTTGGTGGTTTGGAAATCCGAGGAAGAAAGATGTCTGCCTCCTATGGAGAGAAAATATTTTCATGCACCAGGTCAATGATCTGCAAATGAAAAAACAAAATCTCTAAGTATGTTTAGACACATTAGAGCATAACCTCCTATGAAGACATTTCAAACTATTGGGTCAATGATCTAAGTCAGCAAGATGCTTACATATGGCCACAGACATGGTAATGGCTCTGCTGAGCCTGCATGGGCAATTGAGTAAACTATAGAATTGGTTTGAAAAGGCTTGCAATGAGCATTACTCCACTAACTTGCAATCTAGAAGATTCGACAATGTGTGGAATATGGTTGGTATTTGTCTTGTCTTGATGTCATCCTCTTGAAAATCCCCAAGTGTATTATAGAAATGTACGTCCTTATTCATGCTCTTGTAGCTGTCCTCTGACCCCAGTTTGGTACGATCAGCACTAGTGTGTCAGCCTGGATTTTCAGTCCATTTAATCATCTGCCTTTACCTCTTCCCTTGTTTGTTTCTAGCTCTACACTAAGAAGGCTGCATCTAAAATGTTATTGAATGGTTATTGAATCACCCGTAATGGTGATGAAATGGTTATAAAAATGAAAACTGACACAACACAAGCACACCGTAGAGCTGCAATGCCTTCTGCACGTTTCTCTCTTCCAAACACAAGTCTTTATCTTTTCCCCAAAATGATAATTTTACAAGAATAAATGTGCAGATATAGCAGGGGAAGCCTTCCCAATATTTAGCAGTATCAGCTAAATATAATGATGTGCTCTCAGGCTTGGTCTACACTACCCCCCCCCAATTCGAACTAAGGTACGCAACTTCAGCTACGTGAATAACGTAGCTGAAGTCGAAGTACCTTAGTTCGAACTTACCTTGGTCCACACGCGGCAGGCAGGCTCCCCCGTCGACTCCGCGGTACTCCTCTCGCCGAGCTGGAGTACCGCAGTCGACGGCAAGCACTTCCGGGTTCGACTTATCGCGTCCAGACTAGACGCGATAAGTCGAACCCAGAACTTCGATTTCCAGCCGTCGAACTAGCTGGTAAGTGTAGCCAAGGCCTCAGTAATACATATGGGCCTGAAACCACTGTAAAGTCCAATAGTGTTCCCCCCCCTCAAAAAAAAATCTTCTATGGGTTAAATTCATCAGTATTCTGCAACTGCTTTGTGATAAAACAAAGCAATGCTAAACCTGACTGACCAGCTTGTTAACTGGGTTTGGGTCTGCCTTGCATTACCAGAGCTGTACAAAGCAGCCAGAACATACAGTTGAATTTGGCCCTATATTTCTCAGCCTAAGGTGGTATAGAAGTCACTACACTAATTATTCGCTGATTAAAGTAGAGTCCGATAATGTACATGTGCTGTAGTCTGGCTGGAAGGGATGTTTGGGAGAAATATACAAGCACTGAAATACTTGCTTGGGAAGTTCAAAGGAACTGTATTATAATAGAACTAAAACAGACACCGTAATGTCTGCTGATGTCTCCTTAACTTTCCCTAGTCAGGGTTCTCCTAGCTGTGCAGAGCTCTTCCTAACTTTGATTTTGCCCTCATCCCCCTTTGGATTGAGCATCTATGGCTATCCAACAGGTCTCTCAATATAGGGAAAAAGGCTGCTTCACTCCCGCTACTCTCTCATATTTCCCAGGGCAGTGCTGCTGGTCCACCAGGCAGGAGGCACAAAAAGCAGCTCCCCCAATGGTCCTGTTTGAAACTACACAACTCCTTTTTAATTTGTGTGCTGAACAGAACAGAGTTGAACATTCTTTTAAACATGCTTCTAGAATGACTATCACTGTTCTCCACATAAACATCAGAACTGAAAATATGGTCTTGTTTTTTCACAGCTCTACACTTGTAAATTGTAGTCGGTGTTTCACCACTGCTCTGAGATACAGAAATTGTGCACTTTTCCCAAATTTGTTTGATTATGGATTAAATATATAAACTGTCCTTTTTCCTCCATTTTAAAATCTGATTTAATGTTTTCCTTTTGGAAGTTTGCAAGCTACTGTGATGCATGAAGGAAAGTGTCTACATATACAGGGAGAAAATGATGAATATATGTATAATGGTCACACAAATACTGTGGGAAAACTTCATTAATGTGTAAATCCCACAGAACTGCCCCAAGATTTTCTTTTTATGTATCAGACACTTAATGAACATGATAGCCCATGGCAAGTTAAATATCAAATAATTCTTTAAAGTACGAAGTGACATTTATAAGTGTGGTAATTGATATCTAACTAGCTAAAGTTCTCTTAATAAATGCCTAGCCATTCTTTAAAATTTCAAAGAATTAATTACAGTAGTGTATTTGCAGTGATTTATTGTAGTTAAGTCAGTATTTCCATTATAAACCTCCATGTGTGACACACCTCAATGATACAGAATGGCCCTGTGAAAAAAGTTGTTCTCTGCCAAGCATTAAACCAAAATTCAAAAATATTTTTGCCAGGAGTGGCTCCACAGCATGCTTCCCCTCCCCCTTGAGCCCGCAGAATCCCCTCCATATAAGCACCACCTGGCCAAAGATCTGAAGGTTAGGGCAAGGGTGCCGGATATGAGGAAGGATGAAGAGCATATTCTGCACATCGTGTTTCCATGGAGAAATCCATTCTGTAGTGCTTGCTGCCCTGGGGAGCAGTCCATACCTCCTGAGCTCTTAAAGGGAGTTGTTCACATGTATGACAGTGTCTTGAATGGTCTGAAAACTGCTCCCCTCTGAGAGAAGATTGAAATGAAAACTCCCTGTGTAAATCTGGTCAGAGGCTTTTTTAGGTGGTTCCTCCCCTCGCCTAGATTTTTCAGGGAGTGTCGGAGAGAAACGGAACATTTAGCCTATTTTTTAAAATCTCTGACTTAACTCACAGGTTTCAGGAGAATGTTTTTGCACACACAGAGTATTGAATTTACATTGATTTTGTAAAATTATTGTATAGCATTGAATACTCTAGTCTAGGATGAAACTATCATCAAGTCACTTTACAATTAGTTGTTTGGAAAAGTGAACGTGACTGAGTTATCCAGCCCTAGTCTACATTTTCAAGGTGCTCTGGGTAATATGAATAGATGTTGTTATCCATAACACCTTCAAATATACACGCATAACCTCTGTTCTCACTGCTTGTCTTTCAGCAAGGACAGACTGTGGGCTAGGTATGTCTGCACAAGGGCTCGGCTAGAAGGGATCCTCACAGTGGCTGTTGAACTGTTACAGCACTGGTACTGCAGGCCTGGGGCTATAGTGATTCCACAGCCTTTGTACACCCCAGTATGGAGAAGGCTGAGAGGATTGTCATAGCAGCAGGAATCTGTTATGCAGCTGTGTAGTGGCAGTGATCACTGTATCCCCTCCAGTATCCCCACTGTATCCCCTGCAGCACAGCAATGCTGCCCCTGTTCTGTTTCCAGGGGGAGCTATGGAGCAGGAGAAGGATTTGGTCCATTGAGATGGTCTGCGGTAACAGCCATTAATGCTGTTAATGCCCTGTACAGGGGGCCCTATGAAGCTGAACCACCCCAGGAAAGGCACTGGAAAGACTGTGTTTCAGGCAGATATGATTTATGCTAGGTTGCTTCTTGCTCCTGGGGGTCTGCAATCTACTCCATCTTCTATTAGGATGGAGCAACTACTGCCCCCTAGTGGGCTGGATTCACTCTAGTCTACAGGCTGGTAAAGGGGAGGAATTGAGCCGTGACTTATCCTCCTTCCCCAGCAAGAAATCCCTTTGCTTCCCATAGTGCAGGGAGCTCAGGGACTGCTGTAGTCAACAGCCCCTTCCTCAATTGCAAAGGGGGGAGAGGCTCATCTTCTTGCATCTAACAAAATTTCCCAGTAGTCTGAGGTGAGGAAGGAAAGAGTGATCACACCACACCTTAAGCTGGGATCCTGTTGTCTGGCTTGCTGTGGAATGGGGTATACCACTTGAAGGGGGGGCAGGTAGTGAGGCATGGACATTGCTGCTGACCTGGAACAGGTCAGCATAGCGTCACTGACTCATCCTTCAAGGACTGGAAGAGAAGGGAGTTGATAAAGGCCAAGCCTGGTAGGAGAAGCCCCCTTTTCCCCAGACCAGGGTGAGCAGCCCACCTTCCCACCCTTGGAAGTGGTGAAATATCAGATTTGGTCAGGATCCGCTGTAGGCACTGTGCTAGCCACTCCTTTCTTGGCGGGTTGGGAAAGAATTTTCCCCTCATGGCCAGATTGGGCAAGGTGGAGCGATGTTTTTTCACCTTCCCCACAGTGGGTTGTGGGGACTTAGGGTGAACACAGGGAACAGGAGTTAGACTGTGATGTCGCAACTCAGTATGTAAGTGTGGGGTGGATGTCCTGTGCAGGTACCCCGTAGGGAGGGGATACAGTGATCAGATAAAGAGTTTGGTAAAGGATTGAAAAGGAGGTGTTTGTTAAAGGAGCAGAAATGGGGGTTTAGGGAGCTTATGACTGGCATGGTAGGGAGCCAATCCCCTCTTCTTTATAGCCCACCTTAACCTTCATTCAAGAGGCAGGGATAGTAAGGTCCCAGCAATGGGTTGGCTGGGGACCAAGATGGAAAAGGGGGAGGTGGGCCGAAGAAAGCCCTCAGGTAGATATTGAAATGATTGTGGTGTTAACTCCACTGAACATTTTTATCTGCCAGATACTCCTAGGCAGCTAATAATAAAAATGCAGCCTAATTAAACCATATCCGGTGTCTCCTGTCCTTCTTCTGATATAGCCGGACAATGAGTTCATTGTATTTTGTTGGGTAGTGTCACTACTTTATTGCTATTTTTAAAGTGGATTTTGCTTTTCATGATATGTTTCCCCCTCCCACTCCAATGAGGTAATTGCATGACAACTAGATTAATATCGCTTACATACTTATTAAACTCAATAAGTGGTCCTGTGCAAACAATTGCTATTTAATTACCATATTATCATCCTACTAAATTTTAATTACTGTTCATTTAAAACACCTCATAAGTTATCATTCATGTTAATGTGGATTTGTTTCTTTGTAAACATACTTTAACTTTAGGTTGGGCTAGTCTGCAAAGCAATCAAGATTGTTTAGGGTTTAAAGTAGCAGTATCTCTTACAGTAGGTTATAAGGCATTGCAATATACACCTCTACCCCGATATAACGCAACCCAGTATAACACAAATTCGGATATAATGTGGTAAAGCAGCGCTCCAGGGGGCGGGGCTGCGTGCTCTGGCGGATCAAAGCAAGTTCAATATAATGCGGTTTCACCTATAATGCGATAAGATTTTTTGGTTCCCGAGGAGAGCGTTATATTGGGGTAGAGGTGTAATATAGTAATTAAAAATACAAACACCATCCAACACAGCGAAATTCAATAGTGTTGTAAAAGAGTTTGGAAAAGACTGTATTTACCATGTATTTAAAAACTTCTTTTCAAACAAACCTTAGCTGAAAAATCTCAAATCAACAGAAATTAATATTAAGTAGCCAAGATTTAGCTCATTTTTAAGAACCAGAGGAATTTGAAGCTACTTAAGACATTGGACAAATAGATTAAAATGTCTATAGTTACTGTGTTAGACACCCCTTTTCCACTGATCATCGTTTACCCCTGTGACAAGTGTCTTTCTTTCTCTCATCTGCGAGTCATTTAATTACTCCTCAGAGAAAGGGAAAACACATCATTATTTTCCGTTGGAGGAAAAGACCCATCATAAGCAGGTTGTCAATTCCTGCAGCAGAGTGGAATGAGCAGGTTCGCACAAGTGGAAGCAACCGCACCTTATTGGTCTTGCTATTTATTGGTCAATGATATCCTAAAACAAATGAGATCATTCTGTATGAAAAGGTGGAGGAAAGGTTTGGGGCTAGAACGTGGAAGGCTGTGCAGGTGATCAAGGATTGGTGGCTCTAGGCTATATTTGCTCTTTAATTCAAGCATTTTTGACAGTGCGTTTAAGTCCTTTGCTGTGTCTTCCACATTGAGGTTTAGTTCAATGAAGTGCAAATACCATCCCTGAAGACTTGATGCTGGTAGTTTGGAGCCTGACAAGTAGAGTGAGCACTAAACAGTTTGGGGGGAGAGGGGGGAGGAGGAGAACCATTTCATCTGCCCTGCATGATCCCTTCATCTGGCAGAGGTACCACAGTACTAAAATAGCTGTGAAAGGCACATACAAGCCAGGCTAAGGTTAAACTCGTGTTACTTTATTTTCCAGTTTTGTTGAAATGAGGCAGCAGTCCAGGGGCTCCAGTGGCAGAGCCACTTCCTGATCTGAGAGCAGGACACCCACAATGACGCACTGGCCTTTCCCCACCAGCCAAACACATTTCCTCCCAGAGGACATCTACAACAATCCACCTAAGTTCAGGCAGCAGGATGCTCAAGGTTGCTACACAATCCTCAGTTCCTCCTCGCACCCTGCCATATTATTGCAGGGTCCTCAGACTGATCATTTTAGATAATGCCTGTGAAAAGGAATGCTCTCTCCCATTCCTTTTCTAAGTTCATTGTGAACTGCCCAATTTGAATCCCGGTTCATGGTCAAATGGACCTTCTTCCAAAAGTGATTCAAATCAGAAAGAAGCTTAGTAATCATTATAGCACAGAAAGAGCTTTATCTGCAATGCTTTGGGAATTTTCCAGGAGTTAGAGTTCTTTTTCTGTCTCGTTCTGAATCATGTTCCAAAAAAGTTCATGTAAGTAGATTAGTACGCTGGAAAATACTTGATTTACTGCAACCTGGGAATTTTCATAGACAGGCCAGTAATTGTGCAACCAAGTCCCATAAACTCCTGTAAAGACTTTATTGCCTGTCAGTGATATATCTAAAGGAAAGCCAATACGTTACATAGGTCCATTACTTTCCTAATAGATAAAGGTGACATGGAATGATATTAAATCAATCCTTTTCACCGTATGAAGCTTTATTGGCTAGCTATTCTTTTAGGGTCTGATCCAAAGGCCATTGAAATCAATGGAAAGACTCCCATTGACTTCAATAGCCTTTGGATCAGTTCCTTAGAGCTTGATAGTGCAATGTGCTCAACACTATATGGCTAACCCAGCAAATCTCTTAAAGCTAAGGGTATGTTTAAGCCAAGAATTGTCCCTCTGAAGTCTGTCCTCCAGCCCAATTCAAGATAATTATTTTTAAATGATAAAATTGATTTTAAAAAACATTTGAGGGAAATTAATTTATTGGTAAATAGAAACATGTTAAGAGCTATCGGGACAGTTGATTTTGTCTCATAGAGCCAGATGTATGCTGAGGGATGGGGAAGAAGTGCACTTCTCAACCTCTGCATGACCCTGTGATGCAATGAAAAAAATCTTGCATTACCATTACATATATTTTGTATGAATTATAGAGAAACACATAATTAACTGACATAGCCTTCACTGTGCTTAACTAGGCCATATATTATATTTTTTTCACTCATATTCCCTAAAATATTTTATCTAAAAGAATGTATGTATTAAATAATATTAAATTACAACATTTAATTGCTTATAGGATATAGCTAGTACCCAGGAGGCTAATTTGTTTGCATTAGTTGGACGGGTCAACTGCTTCAAACATGCAGATTATAGAACTACTGGTAGATTGCATTACACCATTTAAATAAATAGTAGCAATTTGTCAATGTCATCTTTAGCTTCAACATTTTCCTTTTAAACCTCAGGAAATAGTAGTTCCAATTAAATTGACCTTTTCCTTCTGAATATTGTTGTTATTACTAGATAATGCTCTTAAATCTTTTAGAAAGTAAAAACTAGAAATAAAAACACTTCTGGAGTAATGTTGCATTTATGGACGAACTTTCCAGTCAAACTGGCATTCTTTATAAGTAAAAGAACCAAATTTAGTAGCCCCGTAAATTTTACAAGTCAGCTATGCAGGTATATGTCAGCAATCGATTAAAACACACAATTGCTGTATAGCAATGTTTAGTTCTCTCTTTTTATTTCATAAAGCTATTTTAGGCTCTTGGTGCTTTGTAAAGCTTAAAATCCACAAAATGAATAAAACACTATAATAAAAAATAAATAAAACAGATAACCACTGAGACTACATCTAAAAACAGATCATAAAATATTACCCTCAGACTACCTCTCCACATTCCTCAAACCATTCCCTACCTACACACCTGGGCATAGTAAAATTATATTACAAACATTGCAAAGTAACTTTAAGAGACCAATCCTGCTCCCATTGAATTCAGTGTGTAAACTCCCATGACTCCAGAGGAAGTAGGGTATGTCTACACTGCCCATGCCAGCTGACTCAGACCCACAGGGATTAGGCTAAACAGCTGTTTAACTGAAGTGTAGATTTTCGGGCTCAGACAGGGCTCTAGGACCCTGAGCCTGAATGTCTACCCTACAATTAAACAGCCCCATAGCCCGAGCCCCATGCACAGGCCAGCTGCAGGTTTTTAATCGCAGTGTAGACATACCCTAAAAGTCTATTGTAAAAAAAATTCAACAAAACTGAAACTAGAGATTAATACTACCAAGAGTGAATACTTAACTCATCATGTTGTGCATAGGCTTTTTATCATACACATCAAGCACACATGCCCATGTACATTACTACCATATACTGATGAGTATTTTACTACACTGGTATGTGGAGGGTTTTCTAATCTTCTGATGCCCTTCCACAAACATTAGCATTTAGGCTGGAGGCATCAGCATCAGATTGTGGCCATGACTGTGGTACCTCAGAAGTGTTTTGGTGGTACCATTATTTGTACTTTGCAGCCAAATCTTGTCAGCTGAAAATCCCTCTTGCTTAGTGGCTGCTACACCAATGCCCTCCCAGTCCCTAGAGCAAAGGATGTGGCCTGGGGAAAGGGAATGTAACTATGGTGCTCCTGTGCCCTGGCATATCTCAGCTGCAGGAATAAGGCAGTCAGACCCATTGCAAACCCCAGGTTTAGGAGAATATAAAAGGAGTTTAAAGCCCCTTTGCCTCACACCTGCTTCGTGTCTTGTGGGAGTGACGTTTGACTGGATATGAAGCTTGGGACCAGAGAGTAAACCCTCTTCCCTTTTCAACTGCATCTGGCAAAACCCTTCAAAAATACAAGTAGCTCAGACATGAACTGGAATCACTCATACAGAGTGACAAGAGAAGCAATGATAGCTTGAGAGAAAATTTCAGCAAGGAATTGACCACAGTTATCATTGATTGGCTTTTCTCATCTTCTCTGTTGGAACTTGGAAGCTACATGTTTTTTTAATACATTCCCTTTGGGAACTCAGTGGACATGTCTCGCTTGCTTGTTGTTCTGTTGCTACATCTAACGCTGCATCAGTAGACTTTGCATGAGCTCAGCATCTTGACTGATGTCTTTCAGGTTATGATACCACATAACTAGTTACACTAAGAATGTAAATGAGACAATTTTTTATGCTGCCCTTTGTCACACCTTCTGTTTAGGCGATGCCTTTCTTTGCAGTGTTAGGAGCATCCAGCAAAGCTTCTCACACTTCAGCAGCTTGTGTAAGGGTACAAGATCATCAATTTTACATACAGTTAGCAGAGGTGGCTTCAGCATGGGTTCATAGGTTCAACTGCACCTATACAAATCATGAAACCAAGGGTGCCTGAGCAGTGCTGTGACCCCATGTGCTAGGTCACAACACCTGGAGTAAGGAGCAGGGCCCAGCCTGTGGGGCAGGAACCAGCAGTGCAGGTGAGTTTGGGGCAAGCTTGCTCTCCAACTCCCTTCCTGCCCCCATAGGCCTCCCTGACGCACAAGGCCAGGATTGGGGTTACGGTACTGGGGTGGAGAGTATTGCTGCAGATATTTATTGCAATACTATGCATCATAATTTTGTTATTACTAGTAGAGTATCATAAATATAATATGATTGAGTTATTGAAATAAATAATCATCCTCTCTTTGTATTTGGTTTTTGTTTTGTTTTCATACTACAGTTATGCTAGAGTTTAGGATAGTTAGGGCCCTTCATTTTCGGTTTTTATTTTATGTATTTTTTTCCTGGGAATTTATTAATATTTATTACAATAATAATAAAAACAGGTGAAAATCAGTGGAAAAAACTATTTATTTTTCTGGGTAAATATCGGGGTTTATTTTGGTGAATGGAAGGACAGGGGAGAAAATATTCAGTAGATTAATGCTTTCATGAATGAAATTTAATGAGGTTTGCTGAAGAACTAAGACAGAACTCAAACTCAGAGGTGGCATTGTGTTTTTAAAAAATGTCTCTAATCCCCAAATAAAACTTTTCATTTGAATAAATGGTTTACTGTTGTAGACTTAGAACTATTAACCTATAAATATTTACATTTAATTATTGGGCCGCATCATTTGCGGCACTTACACTCAACTTCATTTCTTTTTTTTTTCTTCTTTTTTTTTAAACTTTTGAATACTTCCTTGTGTTTGGAAACATATTCTGCTACAGATTTTCATTTTCTTCCCATTTTAATGTGTCATATCTTTAAATTGTTATCTGCTAATAGCTTGAAATGTGTACGTGATGGGCGTGAGATTCATCAGTATGTTCAGATGCGCACACACTTCAGAGCTTGCATGCGTGCCGGTTTATTTATTGTGTGCATCTTAGACTAATACATAGTCTTACTTCAAAAGGCAGCTTTGCATATACATACAGACTAATGTATTATTGTAATACATATATCTCATGCAATGTATTTTATTTTCCTAATAAAAACAAGTTCTTTTTTTATATATTTGAATGATATAAAAGTAGGGTGAATATTGGGGAAAAAAATAATAATACTTTTTGTAAAACCCAGGATTTTTTTTGATAAAAATCAATTTAAACTGAAAATTAAGGGGCTTAAGTATAATGCACCCACTGAATCAGGAGGCTTTATCGCCCCTGCCAACTAATATATGAAAGTAGCTTTTTTGTGATCTCAACATGTGAAAGTAGAGTGCTCCAGTAGAGTGCTGAACCAATGATAAATATACAGCATAGAAGCACTAAAGGTTTCATTTTATTATATTGAGCATTCAGTATTCATAATTCAATAATAACTATCTGAAACAAGGCCATGAAGCAAAAACACTTACTTTAATAATACCGCATGCAAGACAATTGCTTAAAGCCTTGAAGAGCTAAAGATCTCTGGAAACCTTGTGGTCTAAAACTGAACAAGACAGGTCACCAGGCATCAAAAAACTGATTTCCCCTAGTTTAATTTATGATCACTCAGAAAGCAGTTCCTGGAGACATATTCCAAACTAATCAAATTATGATGTCATTAAGAAGAGTAGCCCATCTTCAGTATTGATCTATAAAGACCATATAGCTTAAGCTTGAACAGAATCATATTGTTTGGCATTATCTCTATTTATTCGTATATTTAAATATTCCAATCCTTGACTTTAAATCACCTTTCCACACCCCTGATCCAGAGGATGAACCCTACTGGGCCAGTCCCTGGGCACAAGTTCAAGTTGTGTAAAGGCTGTTCTAACTTGCATCACCTGCCAATGACACAAGGCATCAATATGACAGCTGGGGACTTCTGGGGGGAAAGGTAAAGATAAGCGAAGGGAAGCATCACTGTCACTAACAACATTTTTAAGTGTTGACTTAGAATTATACAGCTAAGCTGTTCTCCCTCAGAAGCCCCCTAGATCATGCATATTACAGAGCTGGGTAAAATTTCCTAAGATTTCAACTTTCTTAAGCAGAAATACATTGGGCCAGATCCTCGGCTAATGTAACTGCTATAACTCCATTGACTCCACCTGAGGATCTGGCCCTTTGTCTCTAGTTAGGACACCTATAGGTTTTCTTGAAGAATTCCATTGCGGGCTGCAGGGGAAAGGAGATGAAAAAACAAACTTCTATCCCAATAAACTGCACCCAAAGTGAGCAGACAATGTGTTTGCTACTACAGTTAGTGAGCTGCATCATAAACAATTAAATCAAGATTAGAGCTGTAACAAAAACTACTCCAGGATTTATCTGAAGAATTTTCACTTGCACACCACTGATGTGACATTTAATATTGAGACTGATGTATCACCCATCACAGTCTTCTGGTGAGATATTTTACTTTCTATATGCATCAAGTAGTGAGTTCATGAGAACTTGACCTCTTGTGCCACAATCAGCTTTGGGAAGCTTCAGTTATTTCCACATGCCCTATTGAAGCAACGATATTATTTTTATTTGCTCCTGATTAAGATTATATAGAACTTTGCCTTTTTTGTACAACTAATAACCTTAATAGCTAGTTTTTCAAATATGATCAATATAAATTTGTTTTTTTAATTTCTTTTACAATGTAGTGGCCATGGATTGACTCACAGGTAAGGAATGGTAAAGTTTGGGGACAGGATTCAGAACTCCACAGGTTCAAGTTTAACAACAATCTGTACCGTTACAAGCTAGTTACCATTTCTCTGTCCCTATAGGCAGTCAATGTTTCCAATGGAATCAGCTATCAGCTGAACAATTTCAGTCAAGTATTCCAGAACACAGCTGACAGATTATCGATGTCATGCCCTTTATGTAGTTGCTATGGTTGCTAGCTATCAGTAACGTAATTTACTTTTACCCCAGAATCTTTTTCATTGACACATGAAGTCTATGGACTTGATCTCTTCTCAGATATACCAGCTTTGCATCAATGTAAATTCCACTGATTTTGATTGAGATAGGTTTGATTTACACTGGGCTAAGTTAGCAGAGAATAAGGCCCTATGCGTACTGCCATAGTTTCATGCTATTTTAGTGCAGTCAGTCGCCATTGCCAAAAAACTCTAACCTCTTATAATGAACTGGCAACAAAACAAAAATTCATACTAGAAGACAGAATAAATCAATCTCAAATTAATATTTGTACCATTTGCTGTTTTCAAAAAATAATGTGGGGATAATTTTGGAAGTTCCATAGTGGGCAGTTATCTACAGTGTATTCTGTTTTATTAAGTATAGATAATTTAAGACTGGAACTGAGTTGTAATTTAAATTTAATAGCAAATAGAGACTAGCATGATGTAGTCACTAAATTAAATAAATAGAAACTACCCATTCATTTTCCCCATATGAATCCATACCATATTTTTTAGTGCTAGGATTAATGAAATATTTTATACTCCCCATTTCTGTAGTCTCCTCCCACCCAGATAAAATACATTAGTAGACATTGTTTGATTACTTAGAGTAAAATCTGCACAAACTAAAATCTGTGCATATATTGTACCAGTTTGTAAAGGAATTATTGTAGGACCTTTCTGGAGACACATGTATTTATCGGTTCATTGTTTTTATTTTAATATGAAATACTGCAGTCCTTACTCAGGCAAAGCTCTGATTGACTTCAGGGGGAGGCTTTGTCTGTATAGGGAGTGAGTAAGCAATATAAGATTTGGCCCTGAGTTCCCACATGATTCCATATAATGTTAATGTTTATTAATATTAAAAACACTGATACATAAAACAAATAAGATTTACAGACAGACAAAAAACATGAACACAAATTAAAATTGAGCACATGCCTGTTTTTCTTTTATCTAAGAGATAAATGCCTCTCAGGTTACATCAAATTCTTCAATTTTGTCTTTACTCCAATACATAAACTGCTCAAAGGAAGCAATTTCTTCAGAACCTGGATATGGATCTTAAATCTGTTACAAAAGAGCTTTCCCACCTTCTGAGTATTTATAGCATACTCTGCAAAATGGTATTGGAATGCCTCTAAGGATCAGTCTCCTTATATTACCTTTATACAGGTTCATTCCACTGATCTTATCAAGCAGATAGACACTTGTCTACCATGGGTCCATAGATCAGCTGTGCTCCAGCGGTGGTAAGATGTATGTATGTGTGTAGCAGATTTCAGAAGGTTTGGGTTTCTCCCGGGGTTTCTCCCAACAGTGCTGGGAGACCATGAGTGTTACAAGGCAGGACTAAGGTCTGTAGGGAGAGCTGGTTAAGGACCTGACAATAGTTACCTATAACAGGATGACAGTCTCTGAAACACTTTAGGTATGTCTACATTGCAAAGACAAAGCCATGGCACTAGGGTGACCAGATGTCCTGATTTTCTAAGACAGTCTCGATAGTCAGGGTTTTTTTCTTATATAGGTGCCTATTACCCCCCACTCACTGTCCTGATTTTTCACATTTGGTATCTGGTCACCCTACATGGCACTGAGTCTCAGAGCCTGGGCTCCAGATCAAGTGAGAATGTCTACACTGCTATTTTTAGCCCCGCAGCAGCCCCATGTGTCTGAGTCAATTGACCCACACTCAGACTCTGCTCCAAGGTTTTTTTTTTTTTTTTTTTGCAGTGTAGACATACCCTTCATAGGAATATGGGGGGTCTTCAGAGGAGTCACACTAGGCACAGAAGCTAAAACTCTGCATTAAGATTCGGGGAAATTTCTGCTGAGTCATGCTGGCAGATGGTCCCAACTAGAGCCAATCTATTCATGAGACAGTAACTTTCTACATGTATATAAACTCTCTGACTTTATGATGTTTATGATGAGGTTGATTTTGGGAGGGGGTTTGGACATTAACTCCGGATTTGTGCACTTTGAAACTCAGTTTGTTCATAGGGCTTACTAGCACGTTGCCTATGCAAAACCCAATTTTGCATGCTCAAACATAACTACGTAAATATATACATATTCAAACACAGAACTAGATAAATACAAGGCTGCACAAACCGGGGTGGCCCTCAGGACTTTCTGTTTAAAGATCAGGCTCTACGGTTTTAAACCTATTAGACTGGCATTATTTAATTCATTGTCTTGTACCTTTTCTATGATTAAAGTGATTGTCAAGGTTTAATTTTGAATTCCCTGGCTGTGTTGGCATCTGTTACTGTTCTGCATCTGTATGTAGATGTACTGCAGTTTATATTTAACATTTGTATTGATTTTGTAAAGAGTGCATTTAAAAGAATTTTATCTCATCACCCAAGCTGATACAAAAGCGTAGTTACTAGAATAATGGCCTTTGAATACTGTCCATTAAACTTTGACATTTAAAGTGTTTACTGTGAATTCATATTAAGTTTTTCATTAGTGGCAAGGTCTGGCTTTCATGATGTGACTCTTACAATAAATCATTCTAATCCAAAATAAATAAAAAGATGTAGATTTCATAACAAGCTGTCTTGTAAATTCCTTGGTGTGTAGACCAGCAACTGCTATTGTGGCAAAATGGTTATATTTGAGTTTCTCCTCCTTGGCCCTCAAGAGGGGGGAAAAAACTATTCATTGTGTATAAAACCTTTTGCACTTTGACATAAGTCCTTCCAGCAGAATCCCTTTTTTATTGAAACAAACTTGAACCATATTTCATTTCACAAAAGCAAAATGTGCGGAACATGTGCTTTTTAAAATAGAAGCATGTGCATCAACTGTTCTACAAGAAGATACGTTCTGCGAGAAGTCCCCTGGGAAGGTCCATTACTAAAAGCCAGTGAGTACAGGAAAAGAGTGAAACAGTATTAGATCAAGCTTTACTAAATTGGATGTCCCAGGCTGTTGAAGAAGTGATATTTAATATGCACACTCTGGGGCTCCTGTTGAGTGCCCTGTTTGGTAACCCGGATCAGGATGCTTGTTTAGTGGATAAAAGTGTAACTTTAGAAATTGGCAGGAACTTTCTTTGCTTGGCCACCTGTATTCTCAGCCAGATATGGTGTAAGGAGTCTTAGACAAGCACGCTTTTCAAAGTTTGTTCTGTTTCACTTCCTTACAACTGCCAGGTTCAAAAGAACCATTTTAAAAAAACCACCGGTCTCAGTTCAAAGATGTATTTATTACACTAGCTAGTCTTAGTGATACTTTGTCTTCCCATTACTAAAATAATACTTCCCTTTTCCCTCTTTTTTCTCTTCCCTGTTTTGCTGTGAAAACATAGCCATAAGGAAGGGTCTAGCCATTTTATTTTCAAGAATGGCATAGTACAGTAACTAGTTACATAAACAAGGACTTTTGTTGCAGAATGTTTGCTTTCAGTAATAAAATAATACTTGTATAAAAATGTGGATTTTCATAACAGCCTGCACAGTCAATCAGCATGAAGTACTGCCACTTCAGGGACACAAAGGCTCTGAGCTTCACAAGAGACTGGACTGAAAATTTTGACCTAAGAATATAACATCTTCCTATGCCCATTCAAAACCATCTGGGGCCCAAAATAATGAGTGTTGTGAATTTATGACCCCATAGATCTAGCAACAGTCCCTTGGCCATTGTGTTGGATTAGCAGATTTACTGCTAATCCAAACACTGTGGGCAAAATGATGTCTTTACACCTGCACTGCAGATCCCTGAAAATTATAGTAAGTTAAATGTTTGAAGTGTTAGCAGCAGCTCCCATGCTTCAGGCACGATCTGCTGGCATTCTGCCATCATACCAAAAGTGCAGCTCCTCAGATCCACATGCCCTCTGCACTTGTGATGGCAGATCTCCAACAGAGCATATGGTGTAGCAAAATGTCACATGCTACTGTCCGTTGCCCCCTAAAAGTCAACTTAGTCACATGCTACGCTCTGTAACAGGTGGACCCAAAGTCAGTTTGGTGCATATAACATGCAGTCAGCATTGAGGAGCCCATTGATTTCTGGGCTCCAAACCTTTCCAGAAAGATCACAAGTCTACATGACTGCCTGTTAAGAAAAGGTTTTGCACTGAATATTCTGAATAGCCAGAACTATATATAGCTAGACAGTTCTCTATTGGCTATACACTGAGGCAATTTCAAAATATAGATTACACTATATCCATAAACATATTTTCTTCATCTCTGACAGAATATTGATGGTATTCTTCATTTATTTTACATCACATTACATGAGAGAACTAAACGATAGAATTTTTGTAAACACCATATGAAAGGGGACTGCAGAATTTCCGGGGCATGTGTCATTGTGGATAGGACTTAAATTGCAGCAAGTGCGGTTTAGGTAGGACATTAGGAAATACTTCCTAACTGTCAGGGTGGTTAAGTACTGGAACAAATTGTCTAGCGAGGTTGTGGAATTTCCATCATTGGAGGTTTTAAGAATAGATTAGACAAACACTGTCAGGAATGGTTGAGTTATGTAGCCCTGTCTTGAGTGCAGGGGACTGGATTGGAAGATGACCTATTGAGGTCCCTTCCAGTCCTATACTTCTGTGATACTTCTGAATCATGCAAATGGAATGTCAGATGATGGATTTTAGTATGGACAATGTCACCAGTATGACAGTGCCACCTGAAGACACACTTTTAACTTCATTGGCATTGCATATACCAGAATATGTTATACTCTTTACTGTAAATATATATAAAATACATGGTAGAGTGGTATAAAGGTTTTAGAGGCATGAGTTTAGGGCAGAGATACTCAGACCTCAGTGGTTCAGGAGCCAAATTAGCTATCAGCATTACCCAAAAAAGCCACAGTAGTGTGAATTCATTGTTTCATTTTCTATAGTACTATCTATTCATATTTAAACAGCATCACAGGGGAACTATTTCATTTTTATAATATTATTCTCACAGAAAAATGACTGACCAAGTATTATTATTTTATCAACTACAGTTGGTTAATAACATAATAAAAATATCCTGATAGGTTAATACTTAAATCACACAGTGTTTTAATATGCTGTGCTGCAGAGAGCAATAGGAGACCCATTAAATAGCCACTTGTGGCTTGCGAGTCTCAGTCTGAGTATCACTGGTTTAGGGTGACTATGTTACTTACATGAGGCAAAGACAGAAATTAACTATGCCAATCATCCCAGAAACTTTTATATACACCTCTTTTGCCATTAACTTTAGTCATGCCACATACATGTTTGTTTACTTTCTCCACACACAAGTATGATCTATATCTTCCAAACTATAAAGCCAGGTTGCAGCAGAACCTCAAGTCCAGCTGTGCTGCCCCTGAAGGGAGAGAAAATTATAACTAATACAGTTTAGAAATCTATAAATGGCTAAATGGCTTTTTATAAATCCCAAAGCTGAGTGTTTTTTTTAAGTGCAATGTCTCAAGATCTATAAGGGGGAGAAACAAATGTCTTTGAACTGACAAGGGATCTTTCCTGGCTTTTCCAACCGTGAATGTTGCTAAAATTTAACACAAGTCCAAGAGTGCATATTTCCTATCCTTTATCTCACAGCAATAATTTGGGGGCGGGGAAGCAAGCAGTAAATATTTTTGTTGCAAATCATTTGCTGCTTGAAAGCTGTTTAGAGATTATGAAAGCTAGATATTCTGGGGAAGCTAGCCTTGCCTTGTGCCTACTGACCTATCAAAGGTGCATGATAAATGCAATTAACAACATGTTTCTGTATATGGGTATCACCATTTCTTAAGCTGTGTGGGTGGATGGGTGGTGTAGAGGATGGTGCAAAGGCGAAGTCACAGTTTAAATGCATGAGTTTGGGATGGCTGCATCCCAAACATTACCAGTTTACTATCAGATCACCCACATGTTTTTACATTTCACTTATGTTACAAAATTGCTGCTTGAGAAATGTTTGAGTATGTTTTGTTTTTATTAATTAATGGAACAACTTTATGTATCCCTCCCCTGGTGAGTCCAAATATGCAGGCCTCAGAGAGAGAAAAATTTAAATTGTCTCTAAAATTTACCTCAGTTTTCCGCTCATGTTTCTAATCCTGATGGTAATATATTAAATCTTAAACTTGTCATCCATCTAGGATTACACATTGCCTGTCTGGTACCTGACACCACTATTCTCGGGGAAAAACTCCATATTCGGAGGGATGATGGTAGCGTTTTTTAGACAAAATGATTTTTTTTTAAATGGTTCTTTGAAGCCACTCAGGAGTTTGGAATGTTGGAAATAGTTCCAGCAGAGATGGATTAACAGGCAAAATACAGCGAAGATGGCTAAGTGAACACAATAAATGCAGTTTCTTGTTTTAGCATAAACATTCTTTGTGATAATTCAGTAAATGGCAAGATTTAAAGGGTAACACAGCCCACGCTATAGAAATCCCTGGCCTTAAATATGTTTGCGTGAGCTATCTGGACTCTCAAGTTTTAGTTGAAGTTTGGTTACTCCTCACATAGGACAAAACCATCATATTTGGAAAGAAGAAAAGTGGGTTTTTTTCTTATAGACTGTATTGTTGGAATTGTTTTACAGATAGTTATCCCGACAATGGGGAGCTGGTGCTCATATAAGTTTTAACCCATATGTGGTCTAATTCTTATGCTGCCATGGTGTGACTCGTCATATCTTTATTTCAAATGAAAACACCAGAAAGCCAAGTGGAATGGCCTCATTTTCTCAGCTCATTGAGGCCCAAATACGGAACACAATGTGGGAAACAAAAACAAAAAATGGTCATGCAAAAAAATGTGGAATGTGGAGATTCCTTTTTAAAATTCATTTAACATTTTTCTTCTGACCTAATGCATCATTTTTCTTATAAAAATTTATAATACTACAACAAAATGGAGATAACACCAGGATTGCATAGGGTGTATCAAACCTAAGCAGGCACCAGAGACTGCTTGTCATTTCCTGTTTTTCTCTGACACTGGAAATAAAAGTACCAAAACACCATACAAGAGACTTACCAATCTTCAGGTCCCAATCTACCTAAGGACTTAAGCATGTGCTTAATTCTAAACATGTAAATACTTCCATTAAGGAGATGGGAAGTCCCATTACCCAAACACATGCTTAAATTCCCTGTTTCGGCTTCTTTTGGGACAACCAGGAGGAGGAGGATTTGACGGTATGGGTGGTCCCTGCCCATGCTGCCTCTAATTTAAGTAATGTTCCCTCTTGCCCTCCAATTCAACTAGTACAGGCTGTACCTACCTGCAGGCTCTGCTGCTCCTGTTCCCTCATGGCCCCAGAAGGCCCTCACTGCTGCTTCTCTAACCAAGGCAGGAGCAGGGAGGAGGTGAGCAGACTGGGCATCAACATTTTCATATGCGGGGATAAGGGAGGCAGGAGCAGCGAGAGACCAAAAGCTCAGTCAGCTTTGTTCCCTCTTCCCCGTTGTGACAATGGTGTTGGCTGAGCCTGCACACCACTCCCTCCTCCCCTGTCCCAAACCTCCTGTCAATCCCTGGGGACTTCTTCCTTTCCTCCCAGACTCTTCTGCTGCTTGGAGGGCTGGGGCTGCTGCCCAGATGCTCCCTGTCTTAGAATTTCCTGGCAATGCAGCGTGGAGAGAGAGGCAGAATGAGCCATATTGTGGTCTGTGCCCATGAGAGCCCTGCTTGTCATCCTTCCCCACTATCTTTCCCCCTATTCATTTAACAAGTGTTTTCCTCACTTATCTTTCATTATTTCCTCTCCTCATTATTTTCCATTCTTTTTATTTCTCCATTATATACTCCAACTGTGCTGCTTAACATGTGTCCCAGGCATTTATTTTCTAGTTACTAAATGCATATATTTCTGGGGGTCGAATGGTGCTTCTGGATAATGTAGAGGTACTTGTGCAGGACAAGTATTTAAGTCTTTTTTTAACCCAGATTAATTAAAATTAATCACCAATATACATATTTCAAAATCCATCATATCAGATAAGTAAACGCCAAATGAAAGAACCATCACAACCATTCCATCAAAATATTCAAGCCTTACCTTTTCGGAGTAACACAGGGGGCACTGAGATGAACAAACTAGTTATACATGCACAGAAAGTAGCAGGCTGAAAGTAATTGTGTATTCAGTTTTAATGGAGCTGAATCTCCTGCTGAGATTTCAATATCTGACAGCATTGCTTTCATTGCCCCAAATGCCCAACCTTTTTCTAATGTTTGACCTTGGGTATGATTATATTCCTCTATGTATCTCATGTGATGCAAAACCATTTGCCTGTATCAGTCATCTCTCACTGTCAATCCTGTTCCAACTTACAGCAGAAGAGAACCAGTCTGATGCTACTAAATGCAGTTCAAATTAGCTTCAATAGATATTTCTTCCTCATCAATAAAAAAAAGAAGGTAGAAAGAAAAGCATCGCTATAATATCAATTAACAAAGTGACATACAACAAAAGAATAAAGGCACCCACTTAAGCTCTGTTACATTTCATTATCTCTCATTGTCTTACTTACCTTATATGAGTAACGTGACCTACAGAATAAAGGCATTGAGCTATGCTGCTTTCCATTATTGATTACTTTTTATTCTCTTTGCAACAGCAGGCCTAGTCATTCAAAGTGCAAACTCACTTCATCTGAAATATGCTGGGGTATTTACCCTGGGAGTGGCCACCCCAACATATTGACTTACAAATTTGGGACTGCGGTAAGTGCTGCATACAGTTTTGGTTGTGGATTTAGGAGAGAGAAAATTCATCAGAGGAGTAGCTTCCTTTATGGTTTGGCCACTCTGTGTCATCGTCTAGGTCTAATTAAATTGAGTTGAATGGAATTTAAGCTGAACAGTAGTGTAGGTATCTGGGACAGCTTTTTTTTTTTTTTTTTTTTTTTTTTTACAGGAGTGTGTCATTGGCCCACTCCCAACCAGGAGGGCTGGTAGACTACCTTTAGTCTGGCTCCTGCCCTTCAACCTATCTGGCATAGGTGACCCTACCAGGAGTAATACTCCTCTCAGCATAGCATTCAGCATGGGGGCACACAAGCCTTCCGACCACATCAAGGCACAGTCCGTGGAGAAGGTTACAACAAGAGACAGGCAGGGTTGAAACAGGAGAAATCATGCACAGATCAAATAACCCTATATATCATCATAGAACTGTCAAATAAATGGCAGGTCACCGCTCTACGTGAATTTAATAGATTTCCAAAAATCCTTGGACAGAGGGGGTAGAACAGTCTATGGAAGTTGCTATGCCACTATGGGTCCCCCAGAAATTTGTGATCATTCAGAGCTTCTATGAAAATATGATATGCCAAGTAATTCATAACAGTGAACTGACTAAGCCATTTAAGGTTACTATAGGCATCAGACAAGGATCGCTTATGTCACCCATGCTCTTTCTATAGGTAGTGGATTGGGTAATGAGAGAGCTCAAAGAACAACCAACAGGTAGACAATGGACTTTCACACAGAAGTTGGATTAATTTGATTTTTCAGAGAACATCAACCTGCTGTCCCATACCCACAGAGACATGCAAGCCAAAACAAATGATCTCGAGGCTTATGCACAGTTAGTAGAGCTGAAAATCAACATCAAGAAAACTAAAGCCATGAAATTAACACACAACAGGATAACACCAATAACACTTTCTGGGACTGACACAGAAGAGGTCCGACACTTCATGTATCTTGGCAGCACTGTAAGCAAAACAGCTGGAATAGATGAAGACATTAAAGCCAGAATAGCAAAAGACAGACATGCCTTCATAACCCTGAAGTTGATTGGGAGAAACAGAAACCTTGCCCTCCAAACTAAACTTTGACTATTTGACAACATTGTAAATTCTTTCTTATTAAAAGGTGCTGAAACTTGGAGACTTAATAAAACCTTACTATCTAAATTCCGAGTCGTCATAACAGCTGCCTCAGACAGATCCTTGAACATCAGATGTCCTGAAATAATGTCACAAATGAAGAACGTTGGAGGAGGACAAAATAAACCAATAAGACAGGAAATTGTGGAACAAAAAAAGGAGATGACTAGGACACACTTGGAGGAAAGACCCAAACAACATAACAAGACAGACATTGGACTGGAATCTTCAGGGCAAGAGGCAATAAGGCAGAGGAAGACCAACATGGAAATGTACAACAGAAGCAGAATTGAAAGTCTTCAAAATGACATGGGAAGAAACTGACTGCAACAGGAGACTGTTAAAGATGGAGTGCTGTGGTGAAAGCCCTATGTTCTATGCGGAATAAAGAGGCATAAGTTAAAATCAGACAAGAATGACAGTGTCAGAGTTTTCATCCAACACTTCAATGCCAGCTGTTTTTTCCCTCTGTTTTGTATCTTACATCTCTCCATACTCCAGTTGCAGTTGTATCACTGGAAAATATTTTACTCAACATTTCTGACAGCCTCTTCACAAATACGACTCTGTTTTGGTTAATCAGGAAAGCAATGCAGTATGCCCTTCTCCAAAGGGCTAAAAGTGGTGTTCCAGTGATACTCCCAACCAGTGCTGACATAACTCTTAATCCAGTATCATTAGTACAGTATTGCCTAGCAACCCCAATCAAGAATCACGGCTTGATTGTGCAAAACAATGTACAAAAAACAAAGATAGTTTCTGCCCCTAAGGCTCACAAAATATGAGTCAGACAGGTTGCAACAAGTGGACAAAACAGATAAATGAGGCAGTAGGTGAGGGTTGGGGGGATGAAGTCACAATAAAAGTAACAGTTTAGCAGAAAAGCTGATGTCTTTGCTCACTGATAGGCATCATGACAGAGGTAGGCTTTAAAAGAGGTTGAGGTGGTGGCTCTATGAGCTCTTATAGGGAGATTTTCCTCAGAAGTAGGAGGCAGCATGGGCGAAAGTACAGAGATTCAATGCTTTCACTCTAACACTCACAGCTAGTCTGTGTTACAGGGACTGTTTCCCTATTTTGAGAGAATCCCAAAGTAGCATCCTACTTATATCTGTGCAGGTTTTGCTCATTTTAATAGGATGCCATCATTGTATTTAGAGTAACAGCCGTGTTAGTCTGTATCCGCAAAAAGAAGAACAGGAGTACTTGTGGCACCTTAGAGACTAACAAATTTATTAGAGCATAAGCTTTCGTGGACTACAGCCCACTTCTTCGGATGCATCCGAAGAAGTGGGCTGTAGTCCACGACACGAAAGCTTATGCTCTAATAAATTTCATCCGAAGAAGTGGGCTGTAGTCCACGAAAGCTTATGCTCTAATAAATTTGTTAGTCTCTAAGGTGCCACAAGTAC